>NW_020172768.1:2427137-2502968 GCF_003031525.2 Neophocaena asiaeorientalis asiaeorientalis
AAAAATTTTCCCCAGCTTCCTTCCCCCCCCCCCAACACACACACAGAGCGAGAGAGACAGAGACAGAGAAAGAGAGAGAGAGAGAGAGAGGAAATAAGAAGGGGGAATGTACTTCAGTAAACTGGTCAGGGATAGTCTCAATGTAAGTAGTAAACTCAGCAAAACAGAAGGTTATATGCTACCATGGGACTGCTGGTCTCTGAGCATGACTTTCATGACTGGTGAATTTACCTTGGAAAGTAGAAGAGGAATCCCTTATTTCTCCTTAGCTGAGGTCACCCTTAGAAAACATTCTCACATTCACAGAAAGATAGGCAAGATGAAAAGGCAGAGGGCTAGGTACCAGATGAAGGAACAAGATAAAACCCCAGAAAAACAACTAAATGAAGTGAAGATAGGCAACCTTTCAGAAAAAGAATTCAGAAAAATGTTAGTGAAGATGATCCAGGACCTCAGAAAAAGAATGGAGGCAAAGATCGAGAAGATGCAAGAAATGTTTAACAGAGACTTAGAAGAAGTAAAGAACAAACAGAGAGGAACAATACAATAATGGAATGGAAAAATACACTATACGGAATCAATAGCAGAATAACTGAGGCAGAAGAACGGATAAGTGACCTGGAAGACAGAATGGTGGAATTCACTGCTGCGGAACAGAATAAAGAAAAAAGAATGAAAAGAAATGAAGACAGCCTAAGAGACCTCTGGGACAACATTAAATGCAACAACATTCACATTATAGGGGTCCCAGAAGGAGAAGAGAGAGAGAAAGGACCCAAGAAAATATTTGAAGAGACTATAGTCGCAAATTTCCCTATCATGGGAAAGGAAATAGCCACCCAAGTCCAGGAAGTGCAGAGAGTCCCATACAGGATAAACCCAAGGAGAAACACGCCAAGACACATAGTAATCAAATTGACAAAAATTAAAGACAAAGAAAAATTATTGAAAGCAGCAAGGGAAAAATGACAAATAACATACAAGGGAACTTCCATAAGGTTAACAGCTGATTTCTCGGCAGAAACTCTACAAGTCAGAAGGGACTGGCATGATATATTTAAAGTGATGAAAGGGAAAAACATAAAACCAAGATTACTCTGCCCAGCAAGGATCTCATTCACATTTGACGGAGAAATCAAAAGCTTTACAGATAAGCAAAAGCTGAGAGAATTCAGCACCACCATACCAGCTCTACAACGAATGCTAAAGGAACTTCTCTAAGTGCAAAACACAAGAGAAGAAAAGGAACTACGAAAACAAACCCAAAACAATTAAGAAAATGGTCACAGGAACATACATATCAACAATTACCTTAAACGTGAATGGATTAATTGCTCCAACCAAAAGACACAGGCTTGCTGAATGGATACAAAAACAAGATCCATATATATGCTGTCTACAAGAGACCCACTTCAGACCTAGGGATACACACAGACTGGGAGTGAGGGGATGGAAAAAGATATTCCATACGCATAGCAGATAAAATACTCATAGCAGATAAAATAGATGTTAAAATAAAGAACGTTACAAGAAACAAGGAGCGACACTACATAACAATCAAGGGATCAATCCAAGAAGAAGATATAATAATTATAAATATATATGCACCCAACATAGGTGCACCTCAATACATAAGGCAACTGCTAACAGCTATAAAAGAAGAAATTGATAGTAACACAATAATAGTGGAGCACTTTAACACCTCACTTACACCAATGGACACATCATCCAAACAGAAAATTAATAAAGAAACGCAAGCTTTAAATGACACAACAGACCAGATAGGTTTGACTGATATGGATAAGACATTCCATTCAAAAACAGCAGATTACACTTTCTTCTCAAGTGCACACAGAACATTCTCCAGGACAGATCACATCTTGGGTCACAAATCAAGCCTCAGTAAATTTAAGAAAATTGAAATCATATCAAGCATCTTTTCTGACCACAATGCTATGAGGTTAGAAATTAATTACCAGGAAAAAAATGTAAAAAACACAAACACATGGAGGCTAAACAATACGTTACTAAATAACCAAGAGATCACTGAAGAAACCACAGAGGACATCAAAAAATACCTAGAGACAAATGACAATGAGAACACGACAATCCAAAACCTATGGGTTGCAGCAAAAGCAGTTCTAAGAGGGAAGTTTATAGCAATACAAGCCTACCTCAAGAAACAAGAAAAATCTCAAATAAAATATGATAAAAACCCTCCAGAGAGTGGGCATGGAGGGAACCTACTTCAACATAATAAAGGCCATATATGACAAAGGCACAGCAAACATCATTCTCAATGGTGAAAAACTGAAAGCATTTCCTCTAAGATCAGTAACAAGAGAAGGATGTCCACTTTCACCACTATTATTCAGCATAGTTGTGGAAGTCCTAGCCATGGCAATCAGAGAAGAAAACGAAATAAAAAGAATACAAACTGGAAAAGAAGAAGTAACACTGTCACTGTTTGCAGATGACATGATACTATAAATAGAGAATCCTAAAGATGCCACCAGAAAACTACTAGAGCTAATCAATGAATTTGGTAAAGTTGCAGGATACAAAATTAATACACAGTAATCTCTTGCATTGCTATACACTAATGATGAAAAATCTGAAAGAGAAATTAAGGAAACACTCCCATTTACCACTGCAACAAAAAGAATAAAATAACCTAGGATTAAACCTACCTAGGGAGAAAAAAGACCTGTATGCAGAAAACTATGACACTGCTGAAAGAAATTAAAGATGATACCAACAGATGGAGAGATATACCATGTTCTTGGATTGGAAGAATCAACATTGTGAAAATGACTATACTAACCAAAGCAATCTACAGATTCAATGCAATCCCTATCAAAGTACCAATGGCATTTTTTACAGAACTAGAACAAAAAATCTTAAAATTTGTATGGAGACACAAAATACCCCAAATAGCCAAAGCAGTCTTGAGGGAAAAAATCAGAGCTGGAGGAATCAGACTCCCTGACTTCAGACTATACTACAAAGCTACAGTAATCAAGACAATATGGTACTGGCACAAAAACAGAAATATAGATCAATGGAACAGGATAGAAAGCCCAGGGATAAACCCATGCACCTATGGTCAACTAATCTATGATAACAGAGGCAAGGACATACAATGCAGAAAAGACAATCTCTTCAATAAGTGGTGCTGGGAAAACTGGACAGCTACATGTAAAAGAATGAAATTAAAACACTCCCTAACACCATACACAAAAATAAACTCAAAATGGTTAGAGACCTAAAGGTAAGACCAGACACTATAAAACTCTTAGAGGAAAACATAGGAAGAACACTCTTTGACATAAGTCACAGCAAGATCTGTTTTGATCCACCTCCTAGAGTAATGGAAATAAAAACAAAACTAAACAAATGGGACCTAATGAAACTTAAAAGCTTTTGCAAAGCAAAGGAAACAAGCTGAAAAGACAACCCTCGGAATGGGAGAAAATATTTGCACACGAATCAATGGACAAAGGATTCATCTGCAAAATATATAAACAGCTCATGCAGCTCAATATTAGAAAAACAAACAACCCAATCAAAAAATGGGCAGAAGACCTAAATAGACATTTCTCCAAAGAAGATATACAGATGGTCAAGAAGCCCATGAAAAGCTGCTCAACATCACTAATTATTAGAGAAATGCAAATCAAAACTACAATGAGGTATCACCTCACACCAGTTAGAATGGGCATCATCAGAAAATCTACAAACAAGTGGGGAAAGCAGCAGGGGTGGTGGTGGTGTGATGAATTGGGAGATTGGGACTGACATATATACACTAATATGTACAAAATGGATAACTAATAAGAACCTGTAAAAAAAAAATAAAATTCAATAAATAAATAAATAGAGCTCTCCTGGTGATAGTAGAGTCGTTGAAACAGCACACTGAAAATGCAGAACATTTTATTTGAACTGTAAGCTATACAGGAACAATGGGTAGATTATTCTTCATTGTTGACTGCCTCCCTAGTTACTTTAACATCCACGTTACCTTCTCCAGCCCCCAGCACTCTAGGAACGAACTATCTAGGGAACTGTGGATGTATTGAACAATTCTGAGACTCCCAGACAATCCTCGGGGATGCTGAGTCTCATGGTAGAAAAGAATACGCACAGAAGGTCTCCTCAGAGACACTTCTTTCATGTTCTTTCTTGGATCTGCACATATTGTCTGAAATTTCCATTTTCACATCCCTCAAGAGGGTAGAACTTCTCTGGTTTCATGTAGTCTCAGTCACCCAGAACTGAGCTCCTCCCTTGCTTGAGGAAAAAGAGACAAGATTTTCTGATCTGACTGTTCCTTCAAACCTGATCTAGAAGAAATTGTTCTTTTCCTGCCAGATCACTGGTATAAATCCTATGGGTACTGGAAAAACCCCAGGAGCTTAAGGTCATTGAGCTGCCTTGGAACAGTAACTGTGGTTCTTAATCTTGTTGACCTTCCTCATCACATGTGGCATCTGCCTAAGGTGAGATCTCTTTCCTCAAATCAAATCTTGGCACTCACCACCAGCTCCATTAACCTATCCAAAAATGTCACTGTGTGAAAATACCTCTATGACCAATGAATTTCAGGATATTTTCACTGTATTCACCATGGAGAGTAGATCTATGTCTTTTGAAAATAATGGTAACCGATTGGAAAGTGGATTTCCATTCAAGAAACATCAATTTATTGTTTTGCATGGTAACGGTGGAGGTGCAAACCAAAAATCCTAGTGCATAATCTAAACATCTTCTAATCATATACATAAAGATGTAATTGAGTACTCACCTAGTCACTCGCAGAGCTGAGGAAAATCCAGGGCTACTCTTCTGGACTAACTGGACCTCCAGAACCCTGTGATGGAGAGAAGGGTAGCATGAGTAAAGGGGTCATACAGACTCCACATGAGGTTTGGGGCAATAGGCAAAAGGAATGCATTCCTGAACACTTTTAAGTCATGGGTCTGTAATTTATGACATAAGAATAATTATTTTGGGGTACCCTAAGAGGATAGGAAAAAAGGATTAGGAGCACTGAGAAAAGGTATCGAATGTGGCCCAGTAAGAAAATCAGGTATTATGGGATACTAAGACTGGGAGTGTGAATTTGAGGAGATTTTAGGAGAAAAGTAAGTCAATAAAATAGGGTTCAAATATAAGCAAGGAATTCAGATGGATCAGTAAAGCTGAGAGGGGGAAATTCCTGCTTTAGGGGAAGTGGTAAAATAATATCATCGGAGTGTAATTAAGTGAGGAGACAGTTTCTTGTGGGGCAGAGGAAGAAAACCTTCCCTTCTTTCGTGTGTGCCACCATTAGTCAAAGAATTAACTACGGAATTCCTAGAAGGCAAGGAGGGGAGATCTCAAAAAGTCGAAGAAAGAAATATAAAAGTGTAAGAGAAGATGCTAAATTTCAGGGCATTGAGAGGATGGAAAGGGACAGATCTTCTAGTGAATAAGCAGAACACAAAAACAAGTGATGTAGAGTGAGTGTGTGTGTGTGTGTGTGTGTGTGTGTGTGTGTGTGTTAGAGAGTAATACATGATTACTTCATGGTATTATTTCAAAGCTTCACCAGAGTCCTAGGTGCCACAGGTAAGCAGTTAACTAGTTATATCCTCTTCCTCCTTCCTCCCTGTATGGAAATGTCCATTTGCTCTTTGGGCGTGTAGTAACAACCCCCAGTATATTCTGGAGAGCATCTCTTCCATATGTCACTCTTGCTGTCCCTGCCTCTTCAGCCAACATCTGTCTTAGACTACTACCCCACTTTTCTGTAGACCTATAGTGTGCTCTATTGCAGTCTGCTTCCTTCAGGTTGCTGTTTCTTTCCCCTGTATTTCTTTGCCCTAAGCATGGGCACAGACCCTTCCTTCAACTCCTTGCAATGACAGCAGACACTAAGCTGCAACTCCCATCACAATTTTTGGAAGGTATAGGAATAACTGAAGGAAACTAACAGAAAACTTAGAATGAGATCCTAAATATGGCTGTTCTTAGAATCCACAGGCTCAATCCCCTCTACAGGAATTTTACATTCAATCACCACACTAATTGATTACCTAGTCACTCTCAGAGTTGAGGTAACACCCCCGCCCCCCCACAATTCCTGGCTCGACATCAAGTGGGAAGGACCAGCTTACCTCCCTCCAGGTGAAGTAATCTCAAACCTCTCTCTTAGTAAAAGTCTAAGTCTCAACCACCGGGAACTCCAAGTATGGGAAGCAGTTTCCTCCTCAGCTCTCATTTTCTACCCCAGGGTTTAATTTGTTCCAGGATGATTGACAGTGGGAAACTACTTCCTTCATGAGTATCCTCTGTCAATGCGTCTGAATCTAACCTCTCCACCTCTCTTCTCCATTCCCTATAGTACTGAGTTTTAAAGGCTCTGTGCTTAGCCCTCTTTTGGACTTCCTGCATTCCAATTATTTACACTCATATATTCTCTCAGCTTGAATGAGCATCTCAGTGTAAATGGCTCTGAATCCAACCCACCTAGCCTGGATTTATCCTTGTATTCTCCCACAGTGTGGTATAATGAAAAGACCACAGAACATGGCATCAAAAATCCTGAATACTAGGACTGAAGTAAATTGGGTCCAGGACTTACCCAGGCAGTCCCTCTTCCCCACAATTTGCCAAAAAGAAAAAATTTTAGAGTCCCTGGTTTCCCTAGGAGCAGGAAATGCCTTTGAAGAACTTCCGCAATGTCCCCACCCCTAGCCCTTCCTGGGGAAGCCCAACCTGGTAGATATATAAACAGGCACCTTGCAGCTTCCTGCTCTAACCTGCTGTTTTCTCCCTCCAAAATGGACAACTCCCTCCTGCTAGGACTCCCCATCCTCCTCTGCTGCTTTAGAGGTGAGTCCCTAGGGTTGACATTTGGAGAGACGTGTCCAGGATCCTGGAATGGGTCGGGGTTCACATGACAGAAGTTCTCTTATGAGAGCCATATGGTAACAGAAGCTGTCATTCTGATGCCATGACTTTTGTCCACAACACATCATGTCCCTGGGACATTCACCAAAGTCTTAGTCTGCCCTTGCAGAAGGAAACAGGTAGATTATAAAGGAATTGCAAAGATTTTCACAGAAGCTGTGAGGAGGTTTTTAAAATGAGGTCTTCAGAGAGTGTGTTTTTTTTTTTTTCCAACAGTACTGTACGGGTCATTTGCAGACAAAGAACATGGAAGTGAGTAGAAATGGATCAGTGGTGTGGGATGGGGAATTTGGGGGGAGGGAGGAGATGAAAGGGGCAGGCTGAGCACTGAGGGTTGAAAGGAATCCAGAGATAGACCTTGAATTTCAACACTCAACAACTTCTTCCAGCAGGATCGGGCTGGGATGGGAGCTGATTTTAAGTTTGATGAAAAAACATGAGCAGCAGTTGACAAGGCTAAGGATGAGTGTATTAAAAAGCAAGAAGAAGGGAAAGGGGGAAGTGGAATGTTGATTTTTAAGGCACTAGCTGGCTAAATCCAAAGCGTAGCAATTTCATGGATTTCAGATGCTTTCCCCCTTGTCAGCTTCCAGGCACATGTAGGTAAGAAAGTCACATAGGTCAATTAAAAAGAAGGGAATGAGGCACACACACAAAAAATGTGCATTTATCTTTTTCCTTTGAGTCTGTGCTGTATCCTAAGAGATGGGCAGGGGAGGCTGAGAGGCCCTCTAGAGGTGAAGAGAATTGAAAAGAGGGAGAGGTGCAGATATGCCACGAGACGGGGGACTAGGCTTTGGAGGGACATAAGAGCCTAGAGTGGCTCCAGGTTAAGAGAGCAGGATGGGCCTCATGTGTTACAAGGCTTACAGTGACCCTAGGCAAGGGTAAATCTTAGAGAAAATTGCAGATATGTTTTATTTCTCTTTGCCAGCACAGTCCATGAACTATTTGTTGGTGAATACCATATTCCTGGTGAGTATGAAGAGGACAGGACCTGATTATCTCAGTTTTGATTTTGTTCCCCTTTTCCTTAACCCTCCACCTGTTTTACAGGCTAAAACTTCTGAGACCATAAACTTTAGCCCCTCTTTTGACTTAGCCTATTTTAATAGAGGTAGATTCCCATGTTTAATGAATCTCTGACAAAGCCCTCGGGGCTCCCAGTAGACTTCAAATTTGAAAGGGGAGGTGGGTCCTTTCATAGCAGTGTGAGACCCTCTCTCACTTCGACTTCCCTACTCTCTGGCCCAAATTATAGAAATTATTCAGTGTAGGATGTTCCACCTCCAGTTTCCAGGTGAGAAGTGTTCCAGAGGCAGAGGGATATGTACTGCAACAATGGAAGAGGCTTGCACAACTGGGAGGATTTTCAGAAGTAAGTTGTGGGTTTGGGGAAGGAGGAAGGGGCAGAGGAAGCAGACAGGGATACATTAGTCATAGTAGAAAGGTGGGACCTTACTTTAGCTCAGGCAGTCTCAACTCTGGGATGACTGACTATCTCTACCCCATCGCATGCCATAATGAAAAACAGATAGAGGTAGTCTCTAAGGGGTGGGGGTCTGTAGCTATGGAATCAGTATTTTGAGAAGCCTGAAGAAAACAGAGGAGACTTACCTGAGGGGAAAGGAGAGGCACAATACGGCCAGTGGAGAACAGCTGGATGTTGGAGTGAGGAGGTCAGTTCTTTGTCTTTGTCCCTGCCTGGACCTCCTTGTGGGTGGTTTTAAACTGTGAAAATAGAGGGGCCAGTGTTAGCAATAAATATTGACTAAATGGCCCTTCATGGGTAAGACTAAACATCATGATTTCTCAGTTTTCCTAGCCTTTGTGCTGAGCGATTCCTTAGTATTTCTAACCCTTACTTAAACCAGGGTTACCATTCCCAGTGGAGACATCCAACTTGGGCAATCCTTGAATTGCTGCTGTCATTACATCCCCATATCCAGGAATTTTTTTTTAACTACTCTGCTATTGCTTTTCTTTTGGGAAACCCCCAAATTCCAACATCTTCTGATTCTTCACATTTGAATAACCGAGCCTTGAACTACACAAGGTTGTTTTTGTATGCTGGTGCAGGCTGGAAAGAAGGTGTTTTTTTGTTTGTTTGCTTTTCCAGAAACCTCTTTGCTGACCTGTTTCTCCTCCTTCTGCAGATGATGGTACACCCTGGTTAACCTTTAGGGGCCGCCTAAAGAACTGTGCTGATGTGAACAATATAATGGAGTGTCTATCTGGCAAACTTCAGGCGCTGCAGAAGACGTGGCTTGTGCAACGAAGACCTCTAGAAATGACTGGTCCTTTTCTGGCTCCAGTCTCTGGGTGGGTGACATTGTTGGTGCCACCTCTTCACGATGATTTTCTAAAAACACACATTTCAGATTGCAAACATATGGCTCTGCCTTCTGCATATGGAAGAAAAAGCCCTCTCTTTTTCTATCAATAGATTCTCTGTCTTGGCCCCTGGCAGGGTGAGGGGTAGGGAACACCTTGAATACAAGATCAACACATCCTGCAGGCTGTTACAGAACCTAGTGTTTTCACTGAATACCCAAGTTGCTTCAGAAAAGGAAGAAGATAGGTCAGTTCTTTTCCCTGATCCTTCCCTTCCTTCTGTGACAGAATATTTTCATTTTTTTCTCTTGGTATTGTTCTTCTTATCTCACTCCAATTAAAGCGTATAACTCTGACCTCATGGGGAGGGAGGGGGCAACGTGAAAAGAGATGACTTAAGTCTTCATAAATTTTGTTCATGAATACTATTCTCCGAGAGAGGAGCAGGGCAGAATATAGAAAGAAATTTGTACCAGAGCCATGAAGAGAAAAAGATTTTCTGCCTTGTAGAATGAGACTCTCTATGGAGTTGGGGGTTGGAGAAGAAAAGGAGAAGGCATGCCTGGAATTCTAGAGATAGTATTTGCACTCTGCTTCCCTGGCAAACTCATAGGAAGGCATCAACCCCTAGACAGGGAAGAGCTGTAGTATGCTTCCAAGGAGATGAGACCAGAAGTAGTCACATAAATATTCCCATACCTGCAGCATGGCATGGAGGAAGCTGAGATCTGTGGGGTCTGAAGAAGCCATGTGGGTCTGTCCACTAGACATCTCAGCAGCAACCTCTGTGGAGAGCTGTCCCCATGACCAGATGCCTTTCCTCACCCTCCACCTCCTCCTCACACACGCTCAGGTCTTCCACTTGTACAGTTCTAGCACATACATCCTGCAGGTTGTTACAGAACCTAGTGCTTTCACTGAATACCCAAGTTGCTTCAGAAAAGAAAGAGGATAGGTCAATTCTTTTCCCTGCTCCTTCCCTTCCTGGGAAAAAATAGGGGTTGGAAAATGTATGCTCATAAGGATTGACTACTGATTCCTAACAAACTGGTAGGATGAGGCCTGAAAAGGGTGATTAATTAATATTATAAAAATATCATAAAGAAAGTTACATTTCTTCCATACCCATATTGTGTTTTCTTCTTTCTCTCGTCTCCAAACCCTTCTTTAATTTCGCCAACAAATATTTATTTTAAAAGTCCTGTATTTAAGGCACTGCTGGACCTTAGGATACCGTAGCCTGACCGCTGTCCTCATGGTGTCTAAAGCAAGAATGAAAATATAAAGAGGTAATTAAACATGCAAGTTGAAACAAAATAATAAAAAATAAACAGGTGGGAATATTTGGTATAAAATATAACAAATAAAAACAGCCCACAATAGATGAAATATTATACGTATTTCTTGAAAAAGATGCGCAAAGAATTAGGCACTTGGAAGACCAGAATGAGCAACTCTCCCAGAATACAGTAAGAAAGAAGATGTAGAAAAGATGACCATAGAATAGAAAGGCTTACAGAGTACAGACCTAAGAAATAAGGAAAAACATAAGCTAAATATAGTAAATCATAAGTTATATATAGTAAAACATAAGTTAAAGACTATGAAAGATGACAGATCTTTAAGCACTTCCAGTAAGAAAGAGCATGAAAAGCATAAAGGGAGAAAGAATAAATGCCAAAGTCTTAACAAAGAAACTTAGAACAATGTATAAATTCAGAAGAAGTCATGCCTAAGTTTTATTTCTGGCATAGCAGATTGTTAATTAAGATAGCCGGTTTCATGGACGAGTGCAAAAATCTTTGAAGTCAAGGTTCTTAAAAGAATCTTTTGGTAAGGGAAAAAACATAATAAAAAATTTTTTTATAACTTTCTCCCCATGGATAAAAGAATAGGAATGATACTTTGTGGATGTTCTCAATGTATTTATTTATCAGAACCTGCTTTATGACAAAGAATATTTTGAATTTTATGCAACTATAGAATATTTTCTCATTCTTATCTTTCTTGGACCCTTTAAGATTAATCTAGTATTGGTCATTTAATCTTCTCTATTACCTTTTAAATTATACATTCTTTAATAATTCTTTTAATAGTTATGCATACTTAACTCTTTACAGTCTACCTTAAGTTAGTACATTTACCACCTTATTAGCAACCCAAGAACACTGTAAGAATTTGATTCCATTTACTCACTTCTGCTTCTTGTGCTACTATTGTCACTGTGTTGTTTATTGTGGTAAAACATACATAAAACAAAAGTTACCATTTTAATCATTTTTAAATATACAGTTCAGTGGCATTAAGTACTTTCATGTTGCTATACAACCATCACCACCATCCATCTCCACATGGATCCTACATCCATCTTTTTCATCCTACAAAACCGAAACTCTGTATCCATCAAACAATACTCCCCATCCCTTGGCAGCACATTCTACTTTCTGTTTCTGAGTTTGACTATATTGGACACCTCATAGAAGTGCAATCATCCAGTGTTTGTCCTTTTGTGACTGACCTATCTCACTAGCATAATGTCCTCAAAGTTCACCTATGCTGTAGAATGTGCCAGAATTTCCCTCCTTTTTTTTTTTTTTTTTTTTTTTTTGCGGTACACGGGCCTCTCACTGTTGTGGCCTCTCCCGTTGTAGAGCACAGGATCCGGGGCACGAACCCGTGTTCCCTGCATCGGCAGGCGGACTCTCAACCACTGCGCCACCAGGGAAGCCCATCCCTCCTTTTTTAATGCCAGATAATATTCTATTGTAGGTATATACCACATTTTGTTTATCCATTCATCATCCATTGATGGACATTTAGGTTACTTCCACCTTTTAGCTATTGCAAATAATACTACAATGAACACAGGTGTACAAGTATCTGTTCAAGTCCCTGCTTTCAGTTCTTTAGGGTATATATCCAGAAGTGAAATTGTTAGACCATATAGTAATTCTATGTTTAAATTTTTGAGGAACTGCCATACTGTTTTCCACAGTGGCTATGTAATTTCACACTCCCACCCAGAGTGTACTAGAGCTCCAATTTCTCCACATTCTTACCTTCACTTGTCATTTTCTGTTTTTATGTTAGTAGCCATCCTAATGGGTGTGAAGGGTTATTTCATTGTTGTTTTTTTTTAATATAAATTTATTTATTTATTTTTATTTTTGGCTGCGTTGGGTCTTCGTTGCTGCATGCGGGCTTTTCTCTAGTTGTAGCGAGCGGGGGCTACTCCTCGTTGCGGTGTGCAGACTTCTCATTGCGGTGGCTTCTCTTGTTGCAGAGCACAGGCTCTAGGCGTGTGGGCTTCAATAGTTGTGGCACTCAGGCTCAGTAGTTGTGGCTCGCGGGCTCTAGAGCGCAGGCTCAGTAGTTGTGGTGCACGGGCTTAGTTGCTCTGCGGCATGTGGGATCTTTCCAGAGCAGGGCTCAAACCCATGTCCCCTGCATCGGCAGGCAGATTCTTAAAAACTGTGCCACTAGGGAAGCCCTCATTGTGGCTTTCATTTGTGTTTCCCTAATGATTAGTGATGTTGAGCACCTTTCCATGTGCTTATTGGCCATTTGTGTATCTTCTTTGGAGGAATTCATGTCCTTTTGTCCACAATTTAATCAGCTGGCTGTCTTTTTTGTTGCTGTGTTATAGGAGTTTTTTTTTAATACATTCTGAATATGATCTCTTCTCAGGTATACAATTTGCCATTCCATGAGTTGCCTTTTCACTTTGTTGATTCTGTCCTTTGATGCACAGAATTTTTAATTTTTACATATTCCAATTTATCTTTTTCTTTTGCCTCATATCTTTTAAAAAATTGAGATATAGTTGATGTACAGTATTATATAAGTTACAGGTGTACAATATAGTGGTTCACAATTTTTAAAGGTTCTACTCCATTTATATGTATTATAAAGTATTGGCTATATTCCCTGTGTTGTACAATATACCCTTGTAGCGTATTTTATACATAATAGTTTGTACATCTTAATCCCTTACCCTTATATTGCCCTTCCAACCTTCCCTCCTCCCACTGGTAACCACTAGATTGTCCTCTATATCTGTGAGTCTGCATCATTTTTGTTATATTTACCAGTTTGCTGTAGTTTTTAGATTCTTCATATAAGTGATATCATACAGTATTTGCCTTTCTCTGTCTGACTTAATTCACTTAGCATAATACCCTCCAAGTCCATCCATGTTACTGCAAATGGTAAAATTTCATTCTTTTTTATGGTTAAGTAACCTTCTTTACCCATTCATCTGCTGATGGACCCTTAGGTTGCTTCCATATCTTGACTACTGTAAATAATGTTGCTATGAATACTGGGGTGCATGTATCTTTACAAATTAGTGTTTTTGTTTTTTCCAGATATATACACAGGAGCAGAATTGCTGGGTCATATGGTAGTTCTATTTTTAGTTTTTTGAGAATCCTCCATAATATTTTCCACAGTGGCTGCACCAATTTACACTCCCAGAAGCAGCGGGTCCCCTTTTCTCTACAACCTCACCAGCATTTGTTATTTGTGTTCTTTTTGACAATAGCCATTCTGACATGTGTGGGGTGATAACTCATTGTGGTTTTAATTTGCATTCTCTGAAGATTAATAATGTTGAGAATCTTTTCAAGTGTCTGTTGGCCATTTGTATGTCTTCTTTGGAAAATGGACTATTTAGGTCTTCTGCCCATTTTTTAATCAGGTTGTTTGTTTTTTGATATTGAGTTGTACAAGCTGTTTGTATATGTTGAACACTAACCCATTGTCAGTCACATCTTTTGCAAATATTTTCCCCCAATCCATAGATTGTCTTTTCGCTTTGTCAGTGGTTTACTTTACCATGAAAAAGCTTTTAGGTTAAATTGGTCCCATTTGTTTATTTTTGCTTTTATTTCTTGCTTTAGGAGGCTGTTCCAAAATTATTGCTACAATTTCTACTAAGAAGTGTTCTGCCTATGTTCTCTTCTAGGAGCTTTATGGTTTCATGTCCTACATTTAGGTCTTTAAACCATTTTATTTTTGTATATGGCATGAGAGAATGTTCTAATCTCATTGTTTAACATGTGGCTGTCCGGTTTTCCCAGCACCATTGTTGAAGAGACTGTCTTTTCTCCATTGTATATTCTTGCCTCCTTTGTTGTAGATAATTGACCATAGGGGCCTAAGTTTATTTCTGAGCTCTCTATTCTGTTCCATTAATCTATGTGTCTGTTTCTGTGCCAGTATCAATTGTTTTGAATATTATAGCTTTGTAGTATAGTCTGAAGTCTGGGAGGATTATAACTCCAGCTTTATTCTTTTTATTCACAATCACATTGGCAATTCAAGGTCTCTTGTTGTTCTATATAAATTTTTGATTATTTGTTCTAGTTCTGTAAAAAATGTCCTGGGTATTTTGATAGGGATTGCATTAAATCTGTAGATTGCTATGGTCATTTTAATAATATTGATTCTTCTACTCCAAGAGCATGGGATATCTTTGCATTTATTTGTATGATCTTCAATTTCCTTCATCAATGATTTGTAGTTTTCAGGGTATAGGTCTTTTACCTCCTTGGTTAAGTTTATTCCTGGGTATTTTATTATTTTTGGTGTGATTTTAAATGGAATTGTCTTTTTACTTTCTCTTTCTGATGCTTCATTGTTAGTGTATAGAAATGAAACAGATTTTTGTTTATTAATCTTGTATCCTGCAGCTTTGCTGAATTCATTTATTAGTTCTATTCATTTATTAGTACTATTTTTGGGTGGAGACTTTAGGGCTCTCTATATGAAGTTGTCATGTCATCTGCAAATAATGACACTTTTAACACTTCCCTTCCAATTTGGGTATTTTTCTTTTTTTTGTCTGATTGCTCAGGCTAGGACTTCCAATACTCTGTTAAATGGAAGTGGCGAGAGTGGGCAACCTTGTCTTGTTCCTGAATTTAGTGGGAAGTCCCAGATTTCACTTGAATGTGATGTTGGCTGTGGGTTTGTCATAAATGGCCTTTATTATGTTGAGATATGGTCTCTCTATACCAACTTTGATGAGAGCTTTTCTCATGAATGGATGCTGAATTTTGTCAAATCTTTTTCTGCATCTATTGAGATATTGTGTGATTTTTATCCATCCTTTTGTTAATGTGGTGTATCACATTGATTGATTTGTGAAAGCTGAATCATCCTTGTGACCCTGGAATAAATCCAACTTGGTCACAGTGTATGATCCTTTTTATATATTGTTGGATTAGGTTTGCTAATATTTTGTTGAGAATTTTTGCATCTATATTCCCCAAATATATTGGCCTGACATTTTCCTTTTCGTAGTGTCTTTGCCTGGTTTTGCTATCAGGATGTTGGTGGTATCATAAAGTGAATTTGGCAGTGTTCCCTCCTCTTCATTTTTTTCTTTTTTGGGGAATAGTTTGAGAAGGCTAAGTATGTCTTTATATGTTTGGTAGACTTCCCCTGGTCCTGGACTTTTATTTCCTGGGAGGTTTTTTAATCATTATTATTATAAATTCAATTTCACTTCTTGTGATCTGCCTCTTCAAATTGCCTGCTTCTTCTTGATTCAGTAATGGCAGGTTGTATGTTTCTAGAAATGTGTCCATTTTTTTCTAGGTTGTCCAATTTGTTGGCATATAACTGTTCAAAGTATTCTCTTATGATTTTTTGTATCTCTATAGTATTGATTATTATTTCACCTCTTTAATTTCTTATTTTGTTCATTTGAGCCCTCTCTCTTTTATTCCTGGTGAGCCTGGATAAAGGTTTGTCAATTCTTTTTATCTTTTCAAAAAACCAGCACTTGGTTTCATTGATTTTTTTTTTTTTATTGTTTCTTTTTTTTGGGGGGGGGTTCCTATTGGTTTTTCTTTTTGGTCTCTATTTTATTCATTTCCTCTCTGATCTTATTATTTCCTTCTGCTCAATTTGGGCTTTGTTTATTCTTCTTTTTCTTTTAGCTGGTAGTTTAGGTTGCTTATTTTCGTTTTTTCTTGTTTATTTGGGATGGCCTGTATCACTATAAATTTCCCTCTAAAAAGTGGTTTTTTTTTTTTTTGTATCCCATGGATCTTGGAAAATTGTGTTTCCATTTTCATTTGTCTCAGGGTATTTTCTGATTTCCTCTTTGATTTCATCATTGACCCATTGGTTTTTTTAGTTGGATGTTGTTTAGTATACATGTGTTTGTGGTTTTCCCCTTTTTCTTTCTGTAACTGATTTTTTGTTTCATACCATTGTGGTTGGAAAAAAGGCTTGGTATGATTTTCATCCTCTTAAATTTGTTGAGGCTTGTTTTCATCCAATCAGCCATTCTATATCTTTAGATTGGAGCGTTTAGTCCATTGACATTTAAAGAAGGCTCTGAACCTATTTTTATTTTGATTTATGCTGCTTTTTCATAGTTTCTATTATTTCCCTCATTTCTTTTCTTTTGGTTAACTTTGAAATGTCACATTGAGTTTCTATTTTAGAGACACGTTCCTCCGGTATTGTTTTGTTTTCCCTAATATGGTATTCAACTCACTTTTCTTACATATTATTATATGAGGTTCATTTGCAGTCTTTTTATGTCATACATATTTAAATTAAAGGTATTTTTCCAGTACAGAAGCATTCTTATGTTGGGGATGGAACTGGACCGGGGAGATTTCCTAGCTTGATCTCTTGAATGCACTGAAAGCAAAGTAGTTAATTGGTTTTTATTTTTGTAAAGAAACCTCCATAATAATTTCCAGGACTTGCTACCTCTTGTTTCCTCTCCTACCAATAACTGAACTTTTGCCTATTCCTTAGTCTTTTCACCCTGTTCAATTTCATTTCTACCTACAGCTCCTTTCTTGCACAGAATGTAGCTCGATTTTTGCAGAAGGAATGTTAATGGCGTACTTCTATATTTCTGAGATCTTTGAGGGCTTAGGCTATTCTAGTAGACCCTGATTTTTTATATGGCATTTTCTCTTTACTATCCTACTTGTTCTGCCTTTTTTATAATGGAAATTGTGGAGATTCATAAACTATACTGCTAGCCTCCAACTTGTCCCAACTGAGAGACCATAGTCCTACCTAGACAGTCCTAAGCAAAGCTTTAAAATCAACCCAAGAACTCCACAGCAAACACCTTCAGCCTCCTGACTCACAGCCTCTTCCCAGTTGCAGCTCATAACATCCTTCCTGGTGGCTGGTACCTCTGCCTGAGGGCCCATGGGCAGGTTTCCCTGCCCCAGCGAATCCGCAATAGAACTACAAATAAATATATTATCCAAATGGCTGAAAGAGTAAAAATAATTTTTCATTTTTCCAGTTTCTCTTTGTCACCATTAGCAGCACCTTACCAGCATAAATCAAGAAATCCATATACATGTGTTGAATACTCACAAGGCATGTTTTGAAACATTCACCAATTGTTTTAGAGCCCAGTCCATTAAAACATAAAGTCAAATTGGAAGAGCCTACTGAGGTTTCAGAGCCAGGTTCCTGGATTCCAATACAAGTGCAACTTGTATAAAATTTGCAATCCAAAGTTTTGAGATGTGATTTCCTGACAATTTTTCAATAATGAACACATTTCTATTGGAAATCTATGATTTTTACACACATTTATACAAAAGAAACCCTGTTTTTCCTGATATTAATAACCCTCCAGATTGAAAGCTCCATACAGTTGGTTTGTCTCCTTTGATCAGTTTTGCCAGCTTAGGTCCACCACCAACCAAGGGATCTTTGGCTGGAAGAGAATTCTGGACCTGAGTCTAGAACTACTGCACTTGCTCAGGGTCTGGCCTCCCTCACTGTTCCCTCTACTTCCCAGTTGTTTGTTCTGTAAAATATAAAGAATGGAGTTGAAAATTAGGGGGTGATGGGGTGTTGTAACATGGGGCAAAGGGGAGTCAGAATCTCATGAAAATCCAAGATGGGAAACATACAGGACAGGCTCAGGAAGACCAGACCTGGAGTCTTCTGGATATGATGAAACTCTAGGGGCTTTGCCACAGTGCTTTAGGAATCTTCACTTCAAGCTTAGCTATAAATGTGTGACAGTCGGTCTCCATCTGTATCACTCAATGTGTACCTTCTACTCTTCCTGCTACCAGTTACCTTCCTCATGCTGTATCTCTTTATTAATGTGACACTTACCCTTAGTTTCTAGTTTTGACATTTGAGACCATTCTAGACACTAACCACACATCACAGTAAGTCCCCCATGAATCACTTCACACGTGCAACCTGCTGCTAGTATCTCCACTCTATTCATATAAACTAATTAAACAACCCTGAATGGAAGAATCTACCATATTTTCTACTTTGAAAGATGTTAAAGTATAATTTTCATTCTAACCCGATACAATTTGGGGGAAATTCCAGCATACATAAATTGAAAATATTTTAAAATTAATTTGTATATTAAAATATTTTCTTCTTTATAGAAATAGAATATGGTAGAAACTAATAACCATCATAAGCCTGCATATCAGGAGGAATACTACAAACCCTAGAATAATATATATGTGTATATAAATATATAGCTAAGATTCATATAAGATACAGGTAGTCCTTTGCAACATTTCAACATGCACGAATATTAGTTTTCACAGTGTAGTTAAACAACACCTGTCCCCCAACAATGAGGCTGAACTTTTAGTTGTAACAATATTAACTGTGAACTATTGCATAAACTTTGCTACTAGCTCTTTATTCCAAAATCATTATGCAAATAAAAGATGTGCATCATGAACAGTAACAGTTACATCACTTCTTTCAAAGTCTTGGTGATTGGTCACTGAACATCTACTAGTTACACACAGATAGTAAAGCATGTAGTTGTGTCGCCTCCTTGGCTCCCAGTGATAAACCCATGTGACATTTTACACAAATGGATAATCAAAAGAGGGAATTAGTCAACAAATATGACAGAAGAAAAAAATGAAAAGTGATAACACTGGAAATGAAATTAGATGTGGTTAGAAGATTTGAAAATAGCCACAGCAAAGCAAAGATAGGAAGAGACCTAGGCCTACATGAAGCTACAAGACAAAACATATTTTAAAAGACTGAATGAATATAAAAACAAGATAAAGCTGCTTCAACATCTCTTAGTTTAAACTGCAGTAGGAACAGAAAGCTGCTCATGGTTGAAGTGGAGCATTTACTTCTACTTTGGATTGAGGACTGCAATCAAAAACAAATCCCAATCCGTTTGGCATTGAAGTTAGTTGCTACACTGAAGGAAAATGGTAGTTACAAGAACATCTGTTTACTGCCAGTAAAGGCTGGTTTCATCGTTTCAGAAGTCAACATGAATTGATTAATGTTAAGATACCTGGTACAGCTACAAGTGCAGATAAGGATGCAACTGTGAAATTTGCACCCATATTCAAAGAATTACAGGCAGTCCTTGTTTTGCACAGTAGTAAGAGACTGTCCTGTGCACAGACTGCAGGATTTGGATAGAATGTAAATGGAGTTAAAAGATAAAGATGACCATGGGAGTGCTGACACTGCTGCCATTCAAGAAACAGTTCTAGATATGCAGGAGGCAGAACTTAGTGAAGGTGAATATAAAGTTTTAAGTGAGGAAAATAGTTGTAAAGGATGAACGTGTCTCTAAGGAAGTGATGCTGTTGAAAAACTTCACATTGAAGGAATTCTCAGAGATGTTTCATGACATTTGACAGCACAAAGAATAAAATTTTGGAAGCTGACTTAAACTTAGAAAGGAGTATGACAATTTGCTAAACATAGATAAGATGCTCAATCTATATTATAAGTTATATAATGAGAAGAAAGCAAGCACTTTTCAAACTACTCAATACATTTTTAATAAAGAAACAAAACATTATTAAAAAGAAAACGTAAGATGATGTTGCCATTGGGTAAGGGAAGGGCAAAAATTACTGGGAGAGATGGTTTCAAAATGTTAATCATTTTATTTGTAGCTAACCTGTTCAGTATCATATATACTTTCCTTTCCTTCTAGTCCAAATATCTTTGACTTTTCTGGGAGACAGCTTCCACCATTACACCTGTTGTCATGTTTACAGCAATATGTTTCTCTCACTAAGTCATGAAGTACTCGGAACACTCCCTCTTCACAAGGCCTGCAAGATAGTGCTGAGTAACGGTAGAGATGTCTCCCAAAAGAGGAAAGCATATGTGACCACCTTGCTTACTCTCACCGTCTTCTAAGCGATGACTTCTCCCCAGAACCTCAAAGTTTTCTATACACAGGAATGAGCCCCAAGGCTGTGTCTGCATCTCATCTGTGTCTCTCTAAATAGGACCAGGCAAAAGACATCTGCCTCCCATGCAGCCTCCATCCCAGGTCTGTGTATGGAGAATCCCACTTTCCTCACCCTCCCCTGGTCCCAGTTTCCCTCCACATCTTGAGTCCAGGGACTGTGGGCACCGCTGTTAATATTTTTTGTCTCTTTCTACCCCTGCTTACCTGTAACACGATCACTAAAGTAAAAGTGGTCTGTGGTACAACTCCTGCTATACAGCAATAAATTAAACTTCCAACACTGCTTCACAGGTGTGTGATACTGCATTCCATTAAAATCTTTACAATAATTGCAAAATCGAGAAACTAAAGAAAGAGAGGAAAACTTTGATGCAGAATTCTAGGGAGAGGGATTCTGCTCCAGAAGCCTGCCCCCACCTGTAAACATTTATACACGGGTGGTGTCACACTCACAAGAAGGATGCTGACACCCCTCCCAGCTTCTGTCAGGGGGTCATTACTCCCTTCAAGAAGTTAAGGAGCGCCCCCCACCCAAGGCTGGGGGCTGAAAGAAGACACTAGAACAGTGAGTGAGGAGAGTGGTGGGTAGTCAGGGAGGGTAGAGAGATGATGTGTAAAGAACTAAAAAATGTCCCCTCTCATTGTGGCATTATTTACCCAGGAACTGAAAATGAACTACACCGTACATTTCAATGTCAGGACTCTGTCTCCTGTACAGAGAAGAAGAAAAATTCTCCTTGAACCACTTCACACCAGTCCCAAGAGTCAAGTCACCAAATCCCTGTCTTCCTCCCCATACATTCTCTGCCCACCCATTTGCCCACCCAAGTGCCACCCTCACCAGGCCTTACTCTCATTCATGAAGAGCACTGTGAATATGCCCAGCAGAAGCAACTGGAACATCCTGGGGCCCATTCCTGAGAAGGTCCCAGTGGGAGGCTCCAGCTTTTATTATCCCCATCACCTGCCCTCAGGCATCCCACCAGAATCACAAAATCATAAATTTTAGGTCAAATCACCTGAATCCTCTCTACAGCGTTCCCAAGAGACAGTACATCCTGTCTTCGTTTCCACTTACTTAGAACTCAGGCCAGGCATATGTCCCATGTCATTTTTGTTAGCTCTATCATGAGATACTAATTAATGTTGGTGTCGAATCTCTCTCCCTCGTACCTCTTCACAGGGTTGTATTTCTGCTTGTTGGTCTACACAAAACATGTGTAAGTCCACATCCACATGATGTCCACTCAGCTGTAACAAAGCTGGGGTCACTGAGCATCTGTGAGTGAGTTTCTCAGGCCCTTTAAGGTACCACAACCCTCCCGGACATTCACCTCAGCATGACCTCCAGAGGCACTACATCCTCACAAAGTGAGTCACTGGGATCAGAGCCGATTCCCCAGATACGGTCTGACTGCCTGGTATAGCATCTCTCTCTGAGAGATGGATGGGACAGCCCAGGAAGGAAAGTGACCTCAGCTTCCCTCCAGCTTTATTCGTTAAACTTTTCAAGGTGGACAAAGATCATAAGTGATTACAGTGGAGAGACGTACACTGGGGGTGATGGGGAGAAAGAGGAAGAAATATTTGGATTACTCACTAGAAAGGGAATGTGCAGTACTATAAAATATAGATATGGATACAGATATATATATGCACACACAAAACTCCCTTACCACACTTCCCATGCCCCTTTCCTATTTGATTTTTTCTCCAGAGTACTTAAACCAGTTTGTCATTCTATAGCTTTTCCTTATTTATGGTTATTTTATCTCTCTCCCCTCACAAGAACGAAAGCTCCACAAACGCAAGGGTTTCCTGTGTTGCGCTGCTTTCTTCTCAGCACCTAGAATGGTGCCTTGAACATATCAGAGAATCAAAAATATCTGATGAAAAACTGGGTGGCACGATTGGTATGGCTCACCTGAGAGGCACAAGGGAAGGGTGCCTCTGTTCTGACAGCCTCTAATTCCAAGTTTGCAGGATGAAGTTCCTGGCCTTCACCTTGCAGTTAGTAGTCACGACAGAGAAGACAGGCAGTGGTGATGGCAGACTCCCCTGTCTTGGGGATGGAGGGAGTGTGGGGTCTCTTTACCTGAGTGGGCTCATTCCCAGAGCCAGACATGCGCTCTACCCAAGTAGGATCCCTCACGTAATCTTCATTCTGACAATACTCCCTGAACACCTGGGATGGAAGCCCAAGTGTGCTACCTCCCTGCTGTGTGACCTCAAATCAGTTACTGAACTTCTCTGTGCCTCTGTGACTGCATAGGTGAAAACAGGAACTCTCAGAGGTACAGCTGATATAGTTGTTAGGGCTTAATAAACTCACACGTGGGTAATGGTAAAGGGGAAGGAACAAATATTAAGACCTACGGGGTGTCCAACATTCTTTGGGCATGTGATACACTTCACCTTTTGAATTTTCTGAACAGCTTCATAGGTTGGAAATAATTGACCTCATCTTATAGTTGATGACCAGGAGCGCTTAGAGTTGGAATATCTTTCCCCAGGTAACAGGCGCACATCTGTCTGATTCAGTTATCTTTCCACTCCACTGTGCTGTCTCCTTCTCTCTACAATCTGGAGAAGGGTTCCCAGGGCTGGAGCTCTAGAGTGACGTGTACCCTGAATCATCAGATGACAGTGGGAGACAGGGAGAAGGGGTAAAAAAAGTACTGTCTCCGTATAAAAAAAAGAATCTCTCTTGCTAGCAGAGAAAATATTATTCATGGGCAAACTCCCACTGAAACTAGGGGTCCCACAAGGCTGACTGGGATTTAAAACTTACAGGCCATTGTCAGGGAAGTAATTCACATAGGGACCACCTTTGTACGTCTTGCATTTGGAACTTGTGAGACACAGGCAGCAATATATGGATGGAAGTCCCAGGGGGTCTGAGCTAAGAGCATTAAGCTTACCGCTCCAAGCAAAGAGCCTTTTATTCTCCCTGAGAAGATGCTCCTGCATCATAATTAAAATCTGGGCCTCAATCCCAAACTTCATGCAACCCAAGTCTTTCCCCTGTGCTTGTTCAGGCAACTTTGAACAACATTATTCTCAGAATAAAAGTCACAGAAATTTTGGAATTATACCAAACTTATTAAGAAGTAATTAAAATTCTCTTTGTGCCCCTGAATCTGAGAATAACAATGTGAATATTTTGCCATATCCCCATATATTATTATTTCTGTACATATATCTCATATTCATGTTATTAAAGACTATCACAGTTGACACGATATATGTGATATTCTGAGTTTTTGTTGTGGAATTTGCACCCTTATTGCTCTACCTTACTACCCCTCCTAGAATGTGAGGCCCAGAAGTAGAGATTCAGGAGCTGATCCCCTGGTAAACCCCTTTCAAAAGGCTAATACCTGAGCCTGTCTTTGACTCAGCCAGAAGCTTTGCCAGATGCTTGGCCTTTCAACACCTCTCACCCCAGGACCTTACTGTGGGCCACAGACAGACCTAAGATACCTGGGGAACCTCTCCCTGCCCCAGATGGAGGAGGACATGCTTTCCAATCCTCTCTTTCCTCCCCACCTCTAAATGAGCCCCAAGAACTTGGCTCCCAGCATCCCCCCACCTCTCCTGGGGCCAGGGCCTGCACTGGCTCCCCCCACCCCTGGCTCCCATTCAAGGCTGTTCCGCTCCTTGCTGCTCTTTCCTAGACCAGGGGTGCTGTGGGACTTGCTGTCCTGTCCTGTCCTGCTCCTGTCCTATCCAGGGCACAAGCCGTTCCCATCCCCTATCTCTACAGAAGGAAGGAAGAGTAATGCCTTTGAGGCCAAATTAGGCTCCTCTGTAGTCAGCCCAAAGTTGGGTTTACTTTGCCTCTGTAGGAGGACAGTGAAAGGGCATGGGATGCAAGGGAAAATAAAATAAAAACAAAAATTCTCCCCAAATGTTTCCTGCATTCAGCAATATCCTCTTCAAGCATTTCAGCCAACCTCAAACAAGTGCTGCCTCTGGGCTTGCTCAGCAGGGAGGAGACCTGAGGGTGGAATCACCTTGTCCCCGGTCGGTCCGTGAGGAGACAGAGACTTACTTTACTACGGGTTTCCATTAGAGCCCTCATCCAGGCAGGAGAAAGGACGTGTGTGGTGGGGAAACAGTCATGTCTCTTCCCCAGGACCTCTAACCTGCCTCACCCCCAGGCCAGCAGATCGCCTGACACTAAGGCCTGCCTCCGACGCCTGCTCCCTCTAGCAGCCTTGATCAAGAATGTTGCCCTGCATGTCTGGGTCTCACCCCAGAAACCACTGACCCACCCTCTCCTCCTCTATATTCAGCCCAAATCCGCCTCCTGACCTGGCTCCACTTACCCTCCTTTAACCGTCTTCTCAACTTTCTAGCCTTGGATAGCCTTGAAGGTACGCTTCAAGGGTAAAATAGAGGAGTTGGGCATAGAAGCAATATAGCCCAATGCCTTGATTTTACACCTACGAAACAGGACTGAATTAAAATTTCACCACAGTGTAAAGGCAGAGGGAGATCCTGATCCATGTCCTCTCAGTTATCAGGTTGGGAGTCATGTCTGACAGGTAAGAGAAACAAGGAATATGAATTTGGAGTCAGATATGGATTCTGAGTCACCACTTTTCATCAGTTCAGCTCCTACTACATGTTGGGCTTAGGAGCTTAACTCATGTAACGTAGCTGAAAAGGGGATCAGTTGTGGGAAGGCCAGGAATAACCACTAACTGTTTCATAAGGACTTCTCTGAAAGATTTCTCCATGACTCCATCTCCTGAGACTCTTCCTAGATTGAGTCACCAGGATCTCAGTCTCTAAGGCAGACAGGGCTTTGCCTTGAGACCATTGTCTCAAGCCCCATCCCATCACCCCAGCTATTGCCTTCCAGTCCGGAGCTCTGATAGTAGCCCACCAACTATAGGAGTGATGAGTTCAGATGGGAGGCTCCTGCAAGCCACCCCAAGCAACAGTCCCCAACCTATTTTCTAGGACTGCAGTTACAATGGATGCTCATCATGTGTCCTTCCTACTACAGGCTTCTGGGACTTTGACGTGTCAGGCTGGAGAAGAGGGAGTAGAGGTTATACTGCCCCCTAGCTGTGCATTCTGTCTGTTCTTGCTTACCCCAAAAAACCCAAGTACAATGCCTACCAGAACGATAACACTGACTTTAACTTCATACAGTTTTCTTCAGAAGTTCATTTGGAAGTGGCTGACACTTGCAAACATGACACTGTGGGATCCATTATCTCTGTTTCCCCAGGCCAAGAGTGAAGCAGGTGTGTGCTCACCAGGACTACCCAAATAAAAAGCCGTATGGTTGGGCTCAGGTAAGAACATGGAATGCTTTTTCTAGTTTTCCATAGTAGCTTTGCCCTCCTAGCCAGAAGAGATGTCAGAAACCTCAGCCAGCAGGAGCCACTCTCTGAAAGTGTCATCTGCCCAGAGAGGACAGTGGGCTATAGGGCATGCAGCTAAGGCTCTGGTTTGGGATGAGGAAGAACCTGGCAGGGGCGGTGGCTGAAAGAGTGGCCTGTTAAACCTTACCTGACACCAAGGCTTAGACTGGGCTTGTGTGTTCCTGTTCCCTAGAATCAGAAACAGTTTCTTCTAGCCTCCATCTTCTTTGAAGATGGAGGCTCAGGTTCAGAACAGACTGTCCGGTTTTCCTTGGTGAGTGAACATCAAGGATGTTCACTGAGCTCTGTAATTGTTCCTGGGTGAGACTGGACCCCAGTCTACAATTCTGGATGGTCACAGTCTACGAAACAGTCAGAGAATGCATAGAGCCCAAAAAGCTTGCATTTAATGGCTAGGAGGCTCTCTTTGTGTCTCCTCTTCATTTATAGAGTTCCCAGTCTTGGAGAATGTTGGCAACCCACCAGAGCCCTTCTACATGTTCCAAACTTCTGGGAATTGGCAGTGTTCTCTAGGTGGCTTGGGAGGGGAAGAGGAGGTAGTTGGCTAAAACGAAGGAGAGAGCCTGCAGGGAGTGTCAGGATTCTTGGGAGACAATCTATTTCCCAGCCAAGCCTAGGTCAGGCAAAATTTCCCAAGCTTTAGCACACTGCAACAGGAACTTTGTCCATTACTCAATGATCTTCTGAAGGTTCCAGATCATGTGAACTCATATATTACTCTCCAGTAGAGGGGAAAATCAAAAACTCCCTCACTCATACTACAGTTAGTGATGGGAGCCAGGAACTCAGCAAGAGAGTAATAGAGAGCTTCTGCCTCAGAAGGAGGGAAGAGAAGGCACTGCCCTCTAATCAGGAAGTCCCCTGATACTGTTCAAAAACTGCCATCAAGATTTCCACTGCTTGCCTCCCCAGATTCTCCTATGTACCTGCCTTTGCTGTCACTGGCAATCTCTCTGCCTCCCCTTCCTTACTCTCTTTTCTTCACAGTGCCTTTGCTTTCTCATTCAAAGAAGTCACTCTTCCCATCCAATCTTGATTGGGAGATAGATAGTACCGGGTAAGAAGAATTCCTTTATCTCTACATTGTAGCCAGTTGTGAAGGCTCCTATTACTGTGAACAACATGTTCATCCTGGATTAGCTGGCTTCTCTCTCCATTTCCACAGAGGCCATTTAGAGCACAAGCATCTTACAATTCACATACTATTTGTTATATGAATTTAGAGCAAAGACTTCCTGGGAGGTTTTGAATGTATCAGATAAAGAAATGACATAGAAACTATTACACTGTGTTTCGGAAAATTTATGTATCTAGATGAGCAACCTATTCTGCTACCCCATCACCCTGCACATATGGTAACACCAACACAGTCACCTCTCTGACTCCTGATTCATTTGGGGATATAATATTATTTAATCCTCTTGCTATCTCTCTTCACACATAGAGAGCAATATAGAAATCCCCTGCCTACAATGGTGGTCTTCCCAAAGCAATGTAGTAGATTCAAAACTTCAGCTCATACTTTTGTAGCCAATTGTGGGCTTTCAAATTACAGAATATTTATTTAAAAAATGATGGTATTGACATCAGTATCATGGCAAATTGAGATGCACCCTTTGTCTCTCCCCTTCGATCAGTTAAACATCCACAACTCAACAGAGCAGCTCTTCCCAACACACTCAGGATGCCAGAAAACCCATACATCTTTATATCTAAAAGATGGAATACAAAGAGGAGGCAGAACCAGGGCAACAGCACAAGTGTTGCTTACAATCCTGGGTCCCTGGCCACTTTGGCTGAGCCTGCAGCCCCAGAGAACCTGGTAGCATCAGGAGAGGTAGCCACATGCCTCTGGCCCCACAGCTGCGGCGGTGCTCACAGACACAGGTAACTGAACAGCAGGGACAGAGGAGCCTGTGAACTCATCCCTCCAGCCACAGAGGCATCCACAATTCTGGTCCCTAGGCCACCACCTACAGCAGTGGCTCCCACCAACCCAACAATACCCAAAATGGCAGAGGTATGCTGATCCCAGCTCCCTTCTTCCCCCAGAGCAGTGGAGAGTGCAACTCAGGAGATCCAAGCTGCAGTGGAAGTGCCTGCCGTCCCTGTGCCCTAGGAGGTGAAGCCAGAGACACTGGCAATAGTAAGACACCAATAACTCCAGAGGCACAAGCAGCATTAAGGCGGGCACTGGGCTACAGCCGTGACAGAGTGCAGACTCTCAAACATAACCAGAGGCAGTTCACGTGCAAGAAACCCCAAAAACTTGTACTATAGTGCCACTTACTGCAAAACAAAAGAGAGACCTCTAATTTCTAACCTGTTGAATCATTAGAATCAAGTTAAAAAAAAATAAAAGCTTAATCTAAAGAAGGAAGGGGACTGCTTCTTCAAATGTACTGGCAGAGGAACAACTTATCAAGCACCATGAAGAACCACAGTAATACACAAAAAGAAAATGAAAATTTTCCAGAAATCAAACTTAAAGTCACAGAATATTACAGTCTAACTGATAGAGAATTCAAAATAGCTGTCATGAAATTCAATGAGCTACAAGCAAGGCAATTCAATGAGCTCAGGAATAAAATTAATGAACAGAAGTAATACTTTACCAAAGAGATTGAAACTCTAAGAAAGAAGCAAGCAGAAATTATTCTGGAGCTGAAGAACTCAATAAACAAGATGGACAATGCATTAGAAAGCACTGGAAATAGAGCAGATCATATGGAAGACAGAATTAGCAAGCTAGAAGATAGAAATCTAGAAATGATACAGGTAGAAGAGGAAAGAGAATTAAGATCTAAAAAAAAAAAAAATGAGGAAAGTCTACAAGAGATATCCAACTCTTTTAGGAAGGGCAACATTAGGGTAATGGCTACCCCAAAAGGAGAAGAGAGGGAGAAGGGAGGAGAGAGTTTATTTAAAGAAATAATACCTGAAACTTCCTAAACCTGGCAAGGAACCAGATATACAAGTCCGTGAAGCTAAGAGAACACCTTATTACTTCAATGCAAAAAGACCATCTCCAAGACAAAACTGTCAAAAGTCAAAGACAAAGAAAGAATTTGAAAGTCAGCCAAGGAAAAAAAGGATGATAACCTACAAAGGGACAGCCCCCCACCCCTACCACATTAGGCCATCAGCAAATTTCTCAGCAGAAATTCTATAGGCCAGGAGGGAGTAGAATAACATTCTCAAAATACTGAAAGATAAAAATTGTTGGCCAAGAATTCTCTATCCAGCAAAGTTATCCTTTAGATACGAAGGAGAAATAAAGGCATTCCCAGACAAACAAAAGCTGAGGGAGTTCATCAACATTACTAGACCTGCCCCACAAGAAATGTTGAAAAGAGCTCTTCTACCAGAAATAAAAAGGCAAAAGTGCGCAAAACTTTGAGGAAGGTGATAACTAGAGAGACAGAATCAGAAAATTGCAACTCTTATATCACAAAACATTTTTAACACTTTATTATAGCATAAAGGTTAAAAGGGGGGAAAAAGCAGAAAACATAACTATAGCTACTCCAATTTGGTAATGAATAACATAAAAAGGGATAATTTGAGACAACAAAAACATAAAAGGGGAAGAGGAAAAGAATGAAACCCATGTAAGCAAATGAAGATGGTATCAGCAGAAAAGGACTATTTTACTTGAGATGTTTTATACAAACATCAGGGTAAACACAAAATATAAATCTAGAGCAGAGACACAAAATATTTTTTAACAAAAGATGAAACTGAGAAAAACACTATAGAAAACCACCAAACTAAAATAGCACAGAGAAATAGGAGGAAAAAGAAAAAATAGAGATATACAGCAACCAGAAAACAAAAGACAAATGATCACCCAAAATGTAAATGGATTGAATGTACCAATCAAAAGACAGAGAGCTGTTGGATGGATGAAAAAACAGACCCAACTATGTGCTACCTCCAGAATACCCATCTCAGCTCTAAAGGAAAACATAGTCTCAAAGTGAAGGGTTGGAAGATGATATTCCAAGCAAATGGCAGCCAAAAAAAAAAAAAAAAAAAAAAAAGTGGGTGTAGCCATACTCATATAAGACAAAACTAGACTTCAAACCAAAAAATATAACCAGAGGCAAACACAGACATTATAGAATGATAAAGGGAACAATCCATCAAGAAGACATAACATTTATTAATATATATGCACCTAACATAGGAGCACCAAAATACATAAAGAAAATATTAACAGATATAAAGGGAGAAGTTAAGAGCAACACAACAATAGTAGGGGACTTTTACATCCTATTTAAATCGATGGATAGATCATCCAGACAGAAAGTGAATAAGGTAAGAGCAGCCTTAAATGAAACATCTGATCCAATGGATTTGATAGATATGTATAGAACATACCATTCAAATGCAGCAGAATACACATTCCTCTCAAGTGCACATGAACTTTCCCAAAGAAAGACTGTATGTTGGAACACAAAACAAGTCTTAATAAATTTAAGAAGATTGAAATCATACCAAGCATCTTTTCCAATCAAAGTCATATGAAACTAGAAATCAATTACATGAAGAAAGCTAATCTTACACCTAAAGGAACTAGAAAAGAAGAAAGCAAAGCCCAAAGTCAGTATAAGGGAGGAAATAAAGATCAGAGCACAAATAAATGAAACAGAGACTAAAAAGACAATAGAAAATATTGATCAAACAGCTGGTTCTTTGAAAAGATAAACAAAATTGACAAGACTTTAGCTAGACTCACTAAGAAAAAATAGAGGAGGCCTGATAAATAAATGAAATAAGAAATGAAAGAGGAGAAATAGCAATGGATACCACAGAAATACAAAGAATAATAAGAGAATATTATAAAGAGCTATATGCCAATAAAAGATAAAACTAGAAGAAATCGACAAATTCTTAGAATTGTACAGCTTTTCAAGACTGAATCATGAAGAAATAGAAAAACAAAATAGCACCCAAGAAACAAAAAAGTCCAGGACCAGACGGCTTCACAGGTGAATTTTAATAAACATTCAAAGAAGATTTAATATGTATTCTTCTCAAACCCTTCCAAAAAATTGAAGAGGTGGGAACACTCCCTAATTTTATGAGACCAACATTACCTTGATACCAAAACTAGAGAAGGACAACACAAAAAGGAAAAATATAAGCCAATATCTTTGATGGACATAGATATAAAAATCCTAAAACAAAATATTAGCCAACCAAATACTGTAATGTATTACTGTATACATTAAAAGGGTCATATACCATGATCAAGTGGGATTTATTCCAGGGATGCAAGGATGGACAACATCTGCAAATCAATCAATATGATACATTACATTAACAAAATCAAGTATAAAAATCACATGATCATATCAATAGATCCAAAAAAAGTATTTGACAAGATTCAAAAAAATCTTATGATTAAAAAAAACCTCTCAATAAAATGGGTATAGAAGGAACAAACCTCAACATAATAAAAGCCATGTATGACAAGCCCACAGCTAACCTAATACTCAATGGTGAAAAACTGAAAACTACCTCTCTAGAATCAGGAACAAGACAAGAATTTTCACTCTTACCACTCTTATTCAACACAGTATTGGAAGTCCTAGCCAGAGCAATTAGGCAAGAAAAAGAAACAAAATGCATTTAAATTGGAAAGGAAGAAGTAAAATTGTCAATATTTGCAGATGACATGACTTCATGTATAGAAAATCCTGAAGACTCCACCAAAAAACTATTAGAAATAATAAATGAATACAGTGAAGTTGCAGGGTACAAAATCAACCTACAAAAAAATCTTGCATTTCTATATGCTAACAATGAGCTAGCAGAAAAAGAAATTAAGAAAACAATCCCATTTACAATTACAGAAAAAGAATAAAACACCACAAAATAACTTTAACCAAGGAGGTGAAAGACCTGTATACTGAAAACTAAAGACATTGTTGAAATTGAAGAAGACACAAAAAATGGAAAGGTGTTTCATACTCATTGATTGGAAGCATTAACATTGTTAAAATGTCCATATAACCTAAAACAATCTACAGATTCAATGCAATCCCTATCAAAATTCCAAGGACATTTTTCACAGAAATATAACAAAAAATTCTAAAATTTATATGGAACCACAAGAGTCCAAATAACAAGCAATCCTGAGAAAAAAAGAACAAAGCTAGAGGTATTACACTCCCTGATTTCAAACTGTATTACAAAGCTACAGTAATCAAAACATCATGGTATTGGCAGAAAAACAGATACATTGATCAATGAAGCAGAATTAAGAGCCCAGAAATAAAGCCATACATCTATGAACAATTAATTACAATGAAGGAGCAAAGAGCATACAATGGAGAAAGGTGTTGGGAAAATTGGACGAGACGGCCACATGCAAAAACAAAACAAAAAAAACCCCAAAACAAAACAAAAACGGGACCACTATCTTACACCCTACACAAAAATCAACCCAAAATGGATTGAAGACTTGAATGTAAGACCTGAAACCATAAAACTTTTAGAAGAAAACAATATGCTCTTTGACATTGGTCTTAGCAATCTTTCTGGCTATGACTCCTCAGGCAAGGGAAACAAAAGCAAAAATAAACAAATGAGACCACTAAATATTCTGCACAGCAAAGGAAAACATCAGCAAAACAAAAAGCCAACCTAATGAATGGGAAAAGATATTTGCAAATCATATATCCAACACTGTGTTAACATCCAAAATATAAAGAGCTCAACAACAACAACAACTTGATTGAAAAATGGGCAAAGGAACTGAACAGATATTTTTCCAAAGACATACAGATGGCCAACAGACACATGAAAAGATGTTCAACATCACTAATTATTAGGGAAATGCAAATCAAACCCACAATGAGATATCATCTCACACCCATGAATGTGCTATTATCAAAATAGAATGATTATTATCAAAAAAGCAAGAAATAGCAAGTGTTGGAGAGTATGTGGAGAAAAGGGAACCCTTATACAATGTTGCTAGGAATGTAATCAGTGTAGCCACACTGGAAAACAGTATGGATAGTCCTCAAAAAAATTAAGAATAGAATTACCATATGATTCACCTATTCCCCTTCTGGGTATTTATCCAAAAAATACAAAAACAGTAATTTGAAAAGGTATATACACCCAATGTTCATCTAGGTATTATTTACATTAGCCAAGTTATGGAAACAGCCTAAGTGCCCATCAGTGGAAGAATGGATAAAGAAAATGTGGTGTGTGTGTCTATATATATATATATATATATACACACACACATATATATATACACACATATATATATACAGACACACATACACACACACACAATGGAATACTACTCAGCCTTTAAAAAAGATGAAATCTTGCCATTTTTTGTAACAACACAGATGGGTCTTAAAGGTATTATGCTAAGAGAAATGTCAGATGGAAAAAGACAACTACTATATGATTTCACTCATAAATGGAATATTAAAAACAAATAAAAACCAAAATCACTACAAACCCAACCAAACAAAACAAACATGGAGATACAGAGAACAGAGTACAGTTGACCCTTGAACAACAAGGGTTTGAATCGTGTGGGTCCACTTATTCTCAGATTCTTTTCACTAAATACTTACTACAGTACCACACAATCCACTGTTGGCTGAATCCCCGAATGTGGACTTTCCTATAAGGAAGCCTGACTGTAAAGTTATATGTGGATTTTTGACTGGTGGAGGGTTGTCGTTCCAACCCTCACATTGTTCAAGGGTCACCTGCAGTAGTTACCAGAGAGGAAGGGGCAGCTGGAGGGTGAAATGGGTAGAGGGAGCTAACTGTATGATGATGAAGAGAAACTAAATTTTTGGTGGTGAGCACACTGTAGTATGCACAGAAGTAGAAATATACTGTTGTACACATGAAAGTAATATAATGTTGTAAACCAAGTTTGCCTCAATAAAAAAAAAAAAATCAAAAAATAAAATTAAAAAGAAGAAAATAAAAAGAGAGCATTCACGGCCTTTTTATGCACCTGAGCTTCTAGGCAGGGTTTGAAACAGGAGGAGAAATACGGAAGCCCTTGTAACACTGAGCATATTCATGAAAAATATGTCCTCATATCTGATGGAACTCCATGAGCTTACAATTCATTTAGTAGGATATTTATCTTTGAAAATCGATGTTTACATTTGGGATAAGATCGTTTACAACTAAACTCCCCATGATTGAGGGGGCTTTGTCTCATCTTGTATTGCTGGGAAGATCTCAAAGATAATAGGTTTTGAGGAGCTGAAACCACTCGCTGAACTTTGGGCTGGCTTTAGAGAGCTAAAGCTCATCCCAGACTGTCCTTCTGAAACATACATCCTCAAGCCCGTAGCAATGTGGGCCAATGCACTGCTTTAGAAACAAAATTCTATGGGTCGCCAAGTACTGCCATCAGACTGCTGGGGAGGGAGCAGGCCTAACAGAGTATTAATTAACACTCAATTACACAACCATCAACAAATATATTGGATGCTTCCCATCTGAGAGATATTGGGGAATTGTTTGAGGTGCTGGGGTTGCTACTAAGAACAATAGAAGGAGGGGGTAAATAGTGCTTTGAAGAAGGATTCAGAGGACAGAGGAAGGGATTTAGATTTCCATCTAAAATGGAACTGGAGGATATGTAACGAAGAATCTCACGCATGCTCCCTGAAAAGAACAGAACTTACTGAGATTGATTTCCCATAAGTGCCTGATTTACAGAAGGTTGAGACTTACCTCTTGACCAATGAACATCCAGCAGGAATCTCTCCCCATCCTCAAGCCAATGAACTTACTGCTTGGACTCTGGCTGGACTTACCCCTCTTTGCACTCATTGCCCATAAATACAGCTCACCCCAAACCCTCAACAAACATGCCTGTATCTTGCTACAGTATACATTTTCCGAATTGCAATTCCTCTGCTCTTCCTGAATAAACTCAATTTCTGGTCATTCAAACTTGCTTTGGTTTACCTCTTTATTTAGGTTGACAGAACAAAGCTAGGACCTGGGTCATATGCGTGAGAGGGCCACCTGGGATAGATTTCACTTTCCTTCTCTTTCCATTGGACTATGGAGATAGCCATATTTAGCATGTATTGCAAAAATTTCGTTTGGGTTTTTCCATAAGATGGTATGGAAAACCCGAATGAACTTTTCTGGCCAACTCAATGGTTTGCATTTTTGCTCCACCTATGCCAGACACTCCATAAAGCCTGATATATTCATTCAGCCCTGAAAGGTGGTATTGTTAGGAATAAAGGAACTGGGCCTTCGTACATTAACTTCTTTATTGAGGCCCATCTTATGGTAGCAGTATCATATCAGTTTAAAATAATGCTCCTATGAATTCTGGGTTCAAATGACAGCTCTACTGTAGATGCGACTTCACCAAAGTATATTAACTTTCTGTACTTCATAAGGTTGCAGTAAGAATAAAATGAGTCAATGTGCGTCAATGGCTTAGATCAGCACTTGGCACAAGAAAATGCTCATTACCTATTTAATATAAAAATTATAATTATAGTAAATTTTATTACATCAAGAAGGACAGTGGCTGAGGAGTCCCAGAGGGTGACCAGCATCCAATGAACCAGAGCCTATTGTGGAAACAAGACTGCACTGAGAAGCAGTTATAGGATTAAACTGAATTAGGAGTGAATATAAGACTAAACCTCCTTTACTCTCAAATATAGTTACAAGAGGAGCCCTTTGAATAGGAAGTTTTCAGGAAGTGCAGAAACAAACCTTAGAGAGGAGTACTTTGAACTGCTGCTGGATCAAACTGCTTAAATGTGGCAACGTGTGCTCTCTTGAGCCAGAGGGTGGCCAAGTGTGAGAAAGCCTCCGGGCCTGTGCTACACTCTGCCTGTGGTTTCAAAGCAGCCAATGCCTCAGGGTAGATGGCCAGTCTTCAACAGCCTAGAATAGAAACTTGGTTTCATGGGTAATATTAGAGAAAGTACACTTAACTTCTGGCCGCCTGCTGGAAGAAAACCCAAAATATCTTTTCTTATATGCTGAGGTTAGATAAATTATTGCAGAGACCATGCAAATAGGAAACATAGGGACATAGTTGGGAAATTCAGGACTCATGGGAGAAGATTTCTGAGGCTTTTAACAGCAAAACATTACTGTAGAAGCTTAGATTTCATAAGATACAAGGGGAGCTCCTAGAAAATTCTCACTGTTAACAGTTTATTTAAGAGGAGGAAGATAGAAGAAACGCTATGTTGGTTGACAGGAGAAATCTGAAGTCTCTCAAGTTGACATTCTGAACCCAAAGCTCAGCCTAGCTGAGAGGCACTGAAGTACGTGTGGCCCAGCAGCCCAAGTCCTGCACGCAGTTGCAAAGGCTTCTAAGACTGGGAAAAGTGGTACCAGGAAAAGCTCTGTTTTATCTTTTATGTGATTTTTCTCTTTTGTCTCCTTCAGGAACCAACCCGACCCCATTCCAGCCTGGGTAACCCCCTGTCCAGGAATAAAATGAGATTTGGTATAAAACAAAAGAAAATTAAAATAATGTAGTAATAGGCAGGGTTTTACATTTTAAAAGAGTATGCAACATGACAATAAGCCAGGGAATTATTCTGAGAGAGTTTTCCAAATTCCTTTACCTTTCATTTATGATGGAACCTGGGAGCCACCTATTGGACAGTTCTCCTATGGTATAAAGGGAATGCCTCACCCCACCCCCATCAACCTACAATGCCTGTGATGAGAGAGGGTGGGGGCAGGGGAGAGGGAGCAGAACATCACAGTGTCTCAAATGCCTGTTGCTAAGAGGCGGAGAAAAATTCACTGCACTGACCATGGTGATTTATTTGGATTACAAGGGAACTTAGGTTGCAGCTACTCAATGAAGAGAAGAACTTTTTTTGAAAACCACAGGATATGCTGGAACATCCTTAGTACTCGCTTGTCGAACAGACTTGTTCAATAGAAACCTGCAACAATGCACTAAGGACAAAACCACCAAGGGTTCAGATCTTACAGGAATGAAGGCTGGACTATGCCATCAGGTCAAGAACCCTGTCCAGCTGAGACATTGGCAGAAGTGAGAGAAGGTGGAGCAGACACTGTGGATGCAGCTGTGAGTATTATCCTCAGCCTCACGTCCAGTTACAGGAGTGCGGCCTTCAGTGAAGATTTTACATTGCTTGCTCATTTCAAGGCTCTCTCTTGACTCCCACCAGAAACAGCCCTGGGGTAGCTATTCCTAGTTTTGGGTGATAATATGACTGAATTTCTATCATCTTCCAAGGTTGTAATGGGAAGTTTCTCATTCCCCGTGCTGGGAATGCAGTTTCCACGTAAATGAACGAGAATGAATGCTGAGAGGTAAAGGTGGTGGAGTGTACTGGTTTTCTTCCATTTACGCCTTTCAGATCAATTCTCTACCCTTCTCCATCCTGCTCTCTGACCCACTGGAGATTCTTCTTCTTTTTTCTTATTTCCACAATCCTTTCTTTGACAACAATAGACAATCATGGTAACAGGTCTTTAGGGAGCTTTATTCTCTTTAGGTATTCAACTAAAGATACAACAGCTAAGGGAAAATTACAATCTTTATATTATGTGGGGGTTTTTTTTGATGGTTTTGATTTACCATACAAAAACATTTACTTCTGTATGTGGTCAAACCTATCAATCTTTTCTTTGGCCTCACCATGCGGCTTGTGGAATCTTAGTTCCCCGACCAGGGATCAAACCCTGGCAGTAAAAGCACCAAGTCCTAACCACTGGACTGCCAGGGAATTTCCAAATCTATCAATTTTGTCCTGTTTTGTGACTGATGCCATGATTAGAAAAGCTCTATCACTAGATTATATAAATATTTCTAAATATCTTTAATATAATAGTGAGCTTAGAATGAGAGAGAGCTTTGGGATTGTATAAATACTGGATTCAATTCCAGCTCTGCCATTAACTAGTTGTAACAGACTGTATTTTCCAAAGATGGCTACAACAGTATCTCCCATATCACAAGCTCTTCTACAACTTACCTACTCTCCAATCAAAAGTGGAACCTGGGCTTCCCTGGTGGCGCAGCGGTTGAGAGTCCACCTGCCAATGCAGGGGACACGGGTTCGTGCCCCGGTCCGGGAAGATCCCACATGCCGTGGAGTGGCTGGGCCTGTGAGCCATGGCCGCTGAGCCTGCGCGTCCGGAGCCTGTGCTCTGCAACGGGAAAGGCCACAACAGTGAGAGGCCCGCGTACCGGAAAAAAAAAAAAAAAAAAGTGGAACCTGGCCAGGCTTGTGATTCACTTATAACCAACAGAATGTAGCAGAAGTGATGATGCACGACTTCCAAATGTGATGCAACTTCCACCTTGTTAGAATATACACTTGCCTTTAGAGCCCCTAAGCTTCTGTGTAAGGAGCCTGGGCCTCCATGCAGTACAGGGGTCCAAGTCATATGGAGTCCATATGTAGGTGTTCTGACCAACAGCCCCAGGTGACCTCACAACTTATACGAGTATCAACTGCAAAAATGTAGAAGTGAAGACACCTCTGAATAATTCCAGTCTCCCACTCGCGAGTCACCTCCAGCCTTCAAGTCTCTCCAGCTGCGGTCGTAGACATCATGCAGCAGAGACAAGCCATCCCTACTACCTACTTTCTGAATTGCTGACCCACAGTACTAGTGAACACAGTCATTTTTTATGCATCAATAATAACTGGAAAATTGTGTGATACTTGTTGAGTTAACCCAATCAGCATCTGCACAACCTCTTCTTCAGGTTTTTCATCTATTACATTGTTTTACAATACTAGCTACTTCATAGGAAATTGTGAAGATTAAATGAGACCATTTATGAAAAGTACAAAACACGTGTCTATCGTACACTAAGAGGTCAAACAGTAATAGTCACAACAATTAAGAAGTAAGGATTTTATTACATTTAAATCTTTAATGTATGTAAAAATTATTTTGATTTAATGCATAAGGTTGCATGTGTTATGTACCAGTCAACTCCAAATTAACCTTTAGATTAGTAGGCAAATTACTGTCTTGAAAATGATATGTGAAGAAAAAATTTGCATACATGAAGAAAGAGCTTATGCTTATTTCAGGATTGATACTTGGTGTGCTATCATGGGGGTAAAGAAATTTTCACCTAGGTCTTATTCTGCTCATTTGTTCAAGTTGGAAAATGGAAACAGGAAGAATATCCCAAGATGGGGTAAACCAAGAGAAAATTCTCTCCAAGATTACAGCAATTTTATCTAGGCTGTAAGGAAGCCTAATAAAAAAGATTCTCCTCATTCATGAGGAGCTAATTCACACACTACGTGCACTGTCACTCAGAGGCACCAAAATGTAACTGCATTTTCTAACCCAACCTCATCTTGTTTTATTTTACATTAAAAAAATTTTAATTAAAAAAATTATTTTTTGAAATTTTTGGCTGCACCACACGGCTTGTGGGATCTTAGTTCCCTGACCAGGGATCGAACCCGTGCACTCGGCAGTGAAAGCTCAGCGTCCTAACCACTGGACTGCTGGGGAATTTCCTCATCTTATTTTAGAGCCCCATGCCCTACGATGGCAGAAAACACTTGGTCTTCTCAGCTTAAAATTTAGAGGGGGAGTAAAGAAAGCAAGGAGGTCAGGGGAAATGTTAACAGTAACATGGTCTCAACTGGAGACTGGCTTTAGTCAGAGCCCATGGAAAAGCTCTGGCACAAAAACTGCACTGCAGACTTAGTTCCAGCTTGATGGAAGGAGTCCGCCATTTGTTGGCTGAGGTCTTTGCTCTAGTTGGGAGTTCAGCATCCAAGCGAGGCAGCTGCCATCTGGCAGAGGGCAAATCTCCAGAGAAGTAAATAGCTGTGAATTGTCATAAGCCAACACTCAACACAGCTGGGTCGCAGATGCACTGATTAGCAAAAAGGACTTGGGCAGGGCACCAAAATCAAATCAACATCATCCACTACATAGTGTAACAGTCAATGCTCTACTGCTGACAATGCCAATGCTTGTTCTTGAAAGATCAAGGAAAGATTTTATAATTAGAAACTTCTTGTTCAACAAAGCCAAGTTTTGTCTAAACACTGATTCACAAATATTTTTAAAGTCTATTTTGAAACCCAGTGAAAAACAATGATCCCTCTCTCTCTTTTTTTTCTAAATGACGTTTCCCAACCCCGTGATTCAATGGGTGAGAGAGCCCATATACAGCCAGAAATAAAAATATGTTGTTTCCCCTAAATGTCCATCGACAGATGAATGGATAAAGAAGATGTGGTACTATACACAATGGAATATTACTCAGCCATTAAACAAAATAAATAATGCCATTTTCAGGAACATGGCATTATCATACTAGAGATTATCATACTAAGAGAAGTCAGAAAAAGAAAGACAAATAACATATGATATCACTTGTATGTGGAATCTAAAATATGACACAAATGAACACATCTATGAAACAGAAACAGACTCACAGATACAGATAACAGACTTGTGGTTGCCAAGGGGGGAGGGGGCTGGGGAAGGGATGGGTTGGGAGTTTGGGATTAGCAGATGCAAACTATTATATATAGGATGGATAAACAACAAGGTCCTACTGTATAGCACAGGGAACTATATTCAATATCCTGGGATAAACCATAATGGAAAAGCATATGAAACAGAACATATATATGTATAACTGAATCACTTTGTTGTACAGCAGAAATTAAAACAACATTGTAAATCGACTATACTTCAATAAAATTTTTAAAAACCTATGTTGCTTCCCTAACTCAAAATATCCATGTTACATTGGCTTTTCCAACCTGCCTATTTTGAAAAAGTTATCTACATGTCTTTCTTCATCCCAGCTAAAATCTCAGATGAGAATTCCTCAGGAAGGATTATATTTTCAGGCGCAGACAAAGGCAGAGAGTACACCAAACTCTTCAAGTAGAGGGGTAATTGTTTTACTGTAAGAATTTCATGTGGCATAGTAAGGGAGAAAAATTATCGTGGAAATCCAGGACCAAGAACTGCAGTAAGTTTCATTCACAAGGAGAGAAATGCCAGGGTTATTCTATAACCCAGGGAAGCTTCACCACCTTGGCCACAGGTGGGTTGTTTCACCACCAATGCTACTCAGTTTCTCTCTGCCTATTTGTTTCATTCCGTGTCACCTGCATCTCTTCCCACCCCCACTAGCTTCTGCTATATCATCCCTTCTGTTTACTCATAACTGCATCTTACATAGGACACTTTGTAACTGGAACACTACCACATGGCATCTCTATACATTCTATTATCTTTTTCACATTCTTATGAGAGAAGACTGACCAGCCATTCTGGCACAAGGTTTCCATTTCCAATTCAATAACCTAGTTCAACCACGTGATACCTGGCTACCTGTCCAGGAAGGGCCATGATAACTCCACCCATACCAAATTGTTTCTCATATCTTAGTTTCCACAAACTGAAATGCCCCTAAAATTTTTCTTGATGCCTCATCCCTTTGCCTGTCCAGTTTTTTCCTGGCCTGAGATTCCTCCTAAGAGCTCTACCAGAGAAAGATGGGGCTCACGTTGCCAGCAAATTGGGAAACTGGAGTTAGTCTTCTTTTATCTCCATAACCCATGGGCAAAAGGAGAGTGCCAGGTGTCAGAGCTAATCAAGAGAGAATCCCAGCCCAGAGGAGTGGGTATGGACAATAAAGTATGATCACAGAATTCCCAGGATGAGATTGGGATTATTTTGACACAAGTCTTTGCATTTCCATATAGGAGATAATAAATAACCAATTTAAAACCCAACACTATTCATGGCAGCACCATCATAAGAAAACCAAAACGCTGTGCGCGGGGATTTGCAAAAATTCCGCCTAGTGCTCCATCACTAATGAGAATCAGTTATCTCCTAGTAGCCTCCTTATGATGGCTACTCTTCACTACCAGCTGGCTTTCTCACTCTCTACCATTGGTTAGAAGTGGAGAGCAAAATACAGGTTTGGGGGAAAAGATAAGGGGGATGGTGAGTTGAAGAATAATCAAAAATCCAGGAGACATGCAGAACTAGACTCCCTCAGGGAGGTTGCAATAGTTTTTATGTTTGCAACAGATGAGCTCTGTCCTCTTTTCAAAACTTAAGAAGTTGATGTCCTCACAGTTGGTCATACACGACAGTTTTGAATAAAAATACATACTCCGCCCTGAGGAGGTGAAAGAGAGGGAATATAACTGTAATGACTCTGTTTTCTCCTACCATATTCCTAGGAATAACCTCTTTTCAGAGACTCAATGATCTTTCTCTAGACCCAAATGAGCTAAAAGACAGAGTCTATCAATTACTGACCCAGAGAGTGGATTTTATTTCCTAACTTATAAGGAACACTCACCTTTCCTTTCCTCAAAGCTGTCTTAAGGAAAAGTCCATCTTTGCCCTACCCTCTGCAGGACCACCCCATCCTCACCCATCCTACTCACCCATGTATTCCATGGACAAAAGCAGGTAACTGTCTCTAAGGGGAAAAGGCGGTTGCTTCTCAGTCACTTTATACCCAACACTACCTTTTCTGGTAAGTAAGTAAATGTTTTCAACAACACAGGTCTGGTGGTACTTCAGGGTGCAGGACCTCGTGCCTTCATAGCATATCCCAAGATGATATTTTTTACATTTATAACACATCGTCGAAGGCTCTGCCAGACACAGAAAGAGGTGCTTAAAGGATGCAGTATGGAGAAGGTTCTCCAGGCCTGGGGGCTTCCCAACAGGAACTTACTATTGACTAGTGGTTCCCAACTTTTCTAGGGGCCCTGATCCCTTTGATAATCTTGTGAAAGCTAACTTATACAGACATAAATCAAATACTGTATATAATCTCAAAAGGTTGGAGTTCCTGTAAAATTTATCTATGGTCCCCAAGTAATGAACCCCTTATCTAGCCTAATGATTTTGTCCAGTAATGGGGAAGAGGAAGCAAAGACGGGGACTTTAGCTTCCTTACTCCATGAAATGGACTAAATTGGTCTGGGAGAAGATCAAACTCCTAGGATTCTATAGTAGGAATGGATAACAGCTTTCTTAAAAGATGGAGGGGAAGGTTTACTCCAAAAATGTCACCAATAACCTTTTTACCAAGGACTTTAGACTAGCTGTGGTCATACCTATCAGATGTTCACAAAATTCACCTGTGAAAAGAAGAAGTTTCCCTGTCATAATCGCACATGCATCGGCCAAAGCCCCAAGAGCCAATTCTGGAAATTTCTCCTCCCCCAGCATCTTCCCATCTCTTAATCAACAACCAACCCTTCCTCTGTCTCCAGGACTTATCCTTACTCATGCAGACCAGAAAGACTATGCACAGCAGAAAGAGAACAAACATCCTGGGACTTTGGTCATGAGCAGTTGCCTGTGGAAGGTACTGGTTGATCTCCCCCAGTGTTTTGTCCTTGGGCTATTCAGCTAAATCATATAATCATAAAATTTCAGTGACGAACAGTACCTCAATGTTCCCAGAACCAAGCAAACCACCAACTGGAGTCTCAATGTCCCTAAGGCATCTATTTAAAAATTCTCCTCAATGATCAATATTTATATATATATATATATATATATATATATATATATATATATATACACACACACACACATATACACACACATATATATATATATACATTCTTTAGTCATTATTGTATAGCTAAGCTTTGTGCTCTGCAAGTCAAATTTTTTCCCCACATTTTAACCTTTCAGGTATTTCAAGACAGGATTTGGACACCTTAGTTCCTTTTAGCTCTCTTCACTAATCTCAGAATAATCTCAGATTTGTCTTTGTCTCACTTAGACTGAAGTACCAGGAATTATGTTCAGGACTCCAGGTATAGTCTGAATGTGGAAGAAACACTGAGTGTCCCTTCTGTGGTGTAGGAAAGGGACGTTTCAGCAGAAAGGTGAGATGTGCCTAGTTTGCCTTCAGGTGTTATTAACTAATTCATGGATTTTTAAAAGTAAATATTTTCTACACACATACCAAATGCCAACATCATAAAAAGAGAAGTCACCAAGTGAACCAGGCCAGTAATATGTGGCCTCACAAAGACTTGAGTCTAGTTAAGGAGACCACAAGTACATCAAGCACAGTTGGCTACGGGGGCCTAAATGAGAGACATTCAAAGTTGACTGCCTGACCAGGGAAGGCTTCCCTGAAAAAGGGATAGTTGAGCCGGACTTTGAAGGCTAGTGATGTGTTAGTTAGAAGACGTGAATAGGGACAGGCGCCCAAAGGAACAGCAAATGTCAAAATACAGAGATGTCAGGCAACCTGACACACTGGGATGAGAGCTGGTCATGTGGTTCTAGAGACATGGGTGAGCAAGAAACTCAGAGAGATGCACCTTGTTGGAGGTGATGGCATATGGGTAAAGAGAGGGGCTCAAGGGGACAGTGCACTGCACTTGTTGCTGAGATTACTTTGTCCCAAGCACATAAAATGGGATCTCTTGCTCACTATTGTGTAATTGCAAGACATCAATGAAGAGAGTCATTTTTCCCAGGGCTGGAAAAGACATTAAAGTACCCACTCCTCTGTACCAATACTGAATTCTAGAAAGGACACCTCCCTTTACCCCAAACTTAAGCTTGGTACACATGTGGGTTCAGATCCTGGCTCTGCTGCTTGCCAACGTTGTGACTCTGGGTGAGTTACTGACGTTCAGAATAATTTTCATCATAGGATTGGTATTAGTAGCATTTTAAGGTCTGTGAAGAGAGAAAGCTCATATTTGTTAAGGTCCTGGAAACTATCAAGCACTAACTCCCTGTGCAGTGCTTAAAATTTCAGGAGAAGCCTGGGCCCTTTTGCTAGGGTAGGTGTCAGAAACTGAAGTCACAAGGAGCCACACGCAGGAAAGGGCACCTGACTGCGAGAGGCAATGAGGTGGAGGCTGTAACTGTGGTTTTGGCATCCAAGGGCCAAGAGCCTGGCTGTGAGGATGATGTTGGGAGCATCCTGTCAGGTGTTAAGTTGCAGCAAGGCTTACATTTGGCTTTGGGTATTGGAAAAGATGGAAAGATTAATTACATTGTCTTCTAGAATGAACTTTGAAGACATAGTCAGCTTTAGAACAAACTGTTTAATTTGCTTTGGGTGGGTTAGCAGCTGGGAACTAGCTGAGCTCTGATGCACTGAGACTGGGTGAGAACTGGGTCCCATTCTCATGGCTCAAGCGTGAGGTCACCCATGAGCTGATGATGCTCAGTTTTATATCTCTACCTCAGACCTCTACTTTGAGTTCTAGATTCACATCCACAAATACACATTCTACTTCAGAAGCCTCACACATACCACGAGACATTGTTTACAAGAGAAAATCTGATGGATGAGATACTGTGGTAGGATGAGAAGTAGATCAGAGAACCTCTTGCTTGGGTGGAGTTGCAAAATTCTACAATCCTAACTGAAAATAATCCCGTAGAAAAGAGATTCAGAACTCAATGGGCCTTCCAGAAAATATCTGCCAAGGGGCACCTTGAAGGAAGAAGAATAGAAACTGGGCACACTGGGGTTTAACCTAGAATTTTTTCTTCCTTTGCTATGATTCTAGACTCACTCGCTTTAAAGAGAGAGAAGAGAAAACAGGTGACAAATAAAGGCTCAGAAGTATGCCTTCTTGATAAGCCTTTGGAAAGTCCTGAAAAATGCTATTTAGTTTCCAACATCTTCTCCTGAAAGATGGAAGAACAGAAAATGAGATTCAAAGACTTCACAATCTTGATTGCCATTCTAGAATCAATTCTTTTCAAAGGAACACATTCCCCCATGTTTAAGGCCTCTCTTCTTAGGCAGAGATGGGCTCCACACTCTGGTCATAGAAAAGGAACACTATACATTTTGTGGCATTTGAGCTAAGACTTTATTTCACCCAATCTTTATCTGATATCTAAAAATGTCATACTTGAGATATTTTGATGAACATATTGTTCCTACAACTAAAGAACATGTCGTTAAAATGAATTCATGAGAGAAGATTCCTATTGCCTCTAGCCAAAGTACATAAGCTCACTGATGGGTTTCAGAGACTGACAGTGCCAGAACTGGTCATAATTTTCCAGTGGTTTACCCATGGTGAACCTTACCTGAGTTAACTTTTGTAGAGACAGATACCTAAAGCATGGGCAAAACTGGCCAGATTCACAATATAAATTTCCTAAAGATCAAGCCATGTGATAATTCTAGAGATGATTTCACAGCCCTACAAAGTAAACAGTCCCTGGCCTTGGAGAACAGATTTCTAGTAAAGTGAAAGAGTTCTGGGCTGAGAATCAGAAATTCTAGGTGGAAGGCCCAGCTTGGTCATAGATTACACACCTTTTCATCTCTTTCACTCTTCGTTTTCTCATCCATGAAGTGTGGAGCTAGGTGAGCTTTTTTTTGACTTATTCATTGCTCTGCTCTTACACATGAAATTGTGCCTGGTCCATAAAAGCTCTCAATAAATATTAGTTGAATGTATGAAAAAATCTCCAAGAGGCATTCAATCAAGATGGTTAAAAGTATGGCTTCTGGAACTAGAAAGTCTTGCTCTGAGTACTGGTGCTATAAGTCACTAGATATGTGATCTTGGGTAAGATGCTGGATCTCACCAAGCCTGTTTCCTCCTCTGTGAAACTGGGATAAGAATAATATCAAAGAAGAAAAACAAAAGAAAAAAAAGAATGATAATATCATAACTGCATTAATAATAATTACTATGATGAACAGTATATAAAAAACAAAGTTAACTTCATGTAAGCGCCAACATTTATTAATTATCATTCTCTGCTATGGGGTGGAGAGAGCATGAACTTGAGCTCCCAGAGGAAACCTTGTGTGATTGGTTCTCCTTAGGCATGAATAATCTCTGCCCTATGATGAAGAGGAAGGTTTCTTCTTGTGGCCTAAAGACCTGTGCTTGCATACCCTGGTTTCTTTTCTTCCTGTATAACAGACTTCTCTGTCAGGATGGACAAACACTTCTTGTTGCTCTCATCCGTCTTCTGCTGCATTGCGGGTGAGTCACAGACTTGAGTGGGCTCCAGAGACAGGATCTAGGAAGCCCCATGGAACTCCATATGTGTAGTTGGCGTCCATGCGGGGCTGAGTCTTGACCACGTTTATACGGGAGGGGAGGACAGCCTTCAGAATGCTTCCTGGGCCTCCATGCCAACTTGTCTGCCCTTTTCAACATTCTGCCATTCCCCACCAAGGGCTCAAGCCGCTGTGGCTGCCCCGTCATAGTGCTCCCCACTCTGTCCCTACCATTCCCCATAATCAAAACTCCTAGTGAGATTTTCCTCAGGACATCCTTTCCATTTATAAATCTCTATCCCATCTGCTGAGTCTACAATGAATAATTTTGAAGCTGGCTTTAGTGCTATCAAGGGCTTTTGATGCCCTTATCAGGGATTTTTATATTACAACAAGTGATTGCAGGAAAGAAAATACTGGATGCACTGGAATCAGACAGATTAAAAAATGTTTCAATTACTGTCTTAAATTCTCTGTACCTCTGGTTGCTCACCTGAGAAATGGGGAAATCCCTACTTACAAGGCCTTTGTGAGGATTAAATCAGATACAAAGTAAGAGAACATGGCTCATATGAGATGCTCGATAAATGTTACTTTCTCACTTAGGTGCACCCAGGAAAGGTGTTTTTCTTTTTTAATTAAACCTGTATTTTGACCAGCTCACCCCACAGCACCACAAAAAGTGGCACTATGATATAATTCATGAGGCCTTCACGTAGATTCAGTTCCAAGTTAAAAACAGAGTATATCACCTAACAATACGTAAGCCGCCAATCTCAGAAATCCCATCGTAGTAATGCTAGCACAGGTAAAAGTTTAAAGCTCTCAGCCTCATTATCACTCTTGTCTATCTACAGTGCTGCCAGGTAAGCCAGGCCAGCATTAACAGAACCATTTTTAAGCCGGAAAGCCATTTAGCCAGAGGCTAAATCTTTGCTCAAAGCCACCAGGTTAAAAGGGCTGAAGTCGGGACCAGAAACCTTTAACTCTCACAGAGGCATTTCTCCGGGATGTGGAGTTGGTGAGAGACCCAGCTGCTTACTCCCGGATCCCAGCCACCAGCTCTTCACCCACCCGCGCACCAAACCCCGCACCCCAGGCCTGGATAGGTCTAGCTTCTTCTACGTCCCTGCCTCCCCAGGTCTCACACCAGCTCTGTGCTCTCCAGCAGTGACACCCCTGAGATGCATAACATGCCACCTTCGCACACAGACAGATCGCTGTAGAAGGGGCTTCGGTGTCTGTGCTGCTGAGAAGCATGAGACATGCATGATCTTAAAGATCTTCCAGGGTAAGTTAGAGGAGGTGCTGTGAGATTCCTAGAAAATTCTTAGGAGAGTACGCCACCAATTTCCTATCTCAGACTAAGGCCAACTCAAGAGAGGAACCAAAGTGCCGTATACCCCTGGGCATGGGTCCCTGTGCATGCAGACAGAAGAGGACCTGGGGAAATGAGACACGAGGAAGAAGCATCTGTACAAAGAGTTGAGGGTTGCCAGGGAACTTGGGCAAATAACCCCTGCAGGGGACCTGTGATTTCTTCATCTCCCTGCCTGAGTCCCCTTGGGAAGTACAAGATGGGAAGCCAACCCCAAACCTACCTCGGATGCCTAAATAAGTTTTTACTGACAGGACTAGTGCCAGGTTTGACTTGTCTTTAAAGAACTTAGATCACTGGCTTATTTTCTATGATTTCTTCTTATTACAGATAACATCCTCCAGTTATCATATATGGTGTGTCAGAGATTCTGCAGAGAATTGACATACGATCTCAACGATGAATTTATGTTCATACGTGCTGCAACGACAATTATTGTAACTTCAAAAATCTAAAATATTTTTTCTCCAAAGTTGTCCCTTTAAAATGTTATCGATGTTTCTCTGCCTTCACAGTCTGCCCGCCCTTGCTTTTCTGCCCTGTCTGTCCTGGAAGGATCCCAGCTCTCTCTGTAATTCAGTGTTATCCTTCCTGGTGCCTCAAGCTTGGTTCCTACCTCAGTCGGAGGATAATGATTCTGAACAACAGATTTCTCCCATTACAGGGTCTGGCATTTCTGTACTTCAAGAGGCCTCCCCCAAGAGGCCCAGTAGAAAACTTTAAAACAAGACCATTCTAGATCCTTGTGATTATCTTAGATAGCGGAGGTGGACTAGAAATTCTTATTATGGCTATAATTAAGCAGAAATAGCAACAAAACAGATGGTGGACACTCAAGGTTTTCCTCTATTGGCAAAAAGTTATTTTCCCCCGTGGACAGTGTCCATCTCACACTCAGTCATGATTTTCTTAGCATTTACATGGTGTCTCCATATACAATGTAAGAAACAGCAAATAAAGAATTTCCTGCCTCTGTGACATTCACAGTTCACACATAGCCACTTCTAGGCCTGTCAAGATGTACATTCAAGATATATTACAACTCTCATTTCTTCCTATTCCTCTTCTAGTCTCCTCAATTCCTTTCCTCTTTTGCCACCCACCTCTACTCTGACCTCCCCGGCAATGAACACAATGACTATAAAAATTCTCCCTCTTCTGAATACCCAAGTCACTTTATGGGTACTTTTTTTTTTTTTTGACACTCTTTCACAAAAATGAATCATTTCTCTGTTTGTCTAATTTGCCCTAGTATGTTATAAATCACAGCTAGAACATGTGCCTTGTCTTATTCATCTCTATTGCCTTTAGCTGGCCAATTAAACTTTATTGTGTTTAATTGAACAGCCAGTAAAGTTGATGGAATTTTTCTTGTCCATCTGTTTAGCGTGACTTTTCTGGTTTTTTACCTATTTTGTTTAGTGTACTGGGAATGGTAACCTCTACTCCCTACCAGACATAGAACGTTCACTCCAGTGCCAACATACCATGTGTTTTTCTCAAAGAGATTATGAAAAGGACATTTCTTACTATGGGACCCTCCACTATTCAAATATATTAACTAAAAAAAAATTTTTGATGGGATTCTTCTAAAACTGAATAGCTAATCTTACTTCAAAATTCAAAATCAATACTTTATTATATCAAGTATGAAATAGGCCTGGAAGTTTAGAAAGGGTAATCTGGCCCAACCCTTGGAAATATCTGAAAGCACATGTTTTCCTAGTTTTAACGATGTCAGGATTGATCACATATATTTGCTTGTTCTCAGACTTATCTATACCATCTAAAGTTTCCCTTCAATCTTTCATCTAACAGATTTTAGCCCTATTGATTATCGTTAACAAGATCTGTTATTCATTATGAGTTGAATAATAATCCTCTTAATTGAAGTATAATTCATATATAATAAAATGCACATATTTTAAATATACAGTTTGATGTGATTTGAAAAATGTATAAACCTATATAACCACCATCTCATTTAAAACATAGAATATTTTTATCACCTTAGTAAGTTTCTTCAGGTAACAATCCACTCCCAAAAGTAGTATTCTAACTTCTATCACCATAGAATTTTATTTTACCTGTTCTTTTTTTTTGGCTGCGTTGGGTCTTCATTGCTGCGCGTGGGCTTTTCTCTAGTTGCAGCAAGTGGGGGCTACTCTTCGTTGCGGTGCGTGGGTTTCTCACTGCGGTGGCTTCTCTTGTTGCAGAGTATGGGCTCTAGGAGCACGGCTTCAGTAGTTGTGGCTCACAGACTCTAGAGCGCAGGCTCAGTAGTTGTGGCACACGAGCTTAGTTGCCCCACGGCATGTGCGATCTTCCTGGACCAGGGTTAGAACCCATGTCCCCTGCATTGGCAGGCGGATTCTTAACCACTGTGCCACCAGGGAAGTCCCAGCCTGTTCTTGAACTTATTATAAAAGAAATTATACAGAAAGTACTATCTTGAGTCTGGTTTCTATCACTCACCATAATATTTTTAAGATTCATGCATGTTTCACTTATATCAAAAGTTTATTCTTTTTTTCCCCATTGTATACATACACTACAATTTATTAGATCAATTCTCTTATTGATGGACACTGAGTTGTTTCCAGCTTTGGGCTATTGTGAATAAAGCTGCTATGAACATTTTCATATAAGAGTTTTGATGGACATACACACTCATTTCTCTTTGGTAGGTAATTAAAAGTAACATGTATGAGTCATAGGGTAGGCACATGCATAACTTTAAAAGAAAGCCAAATAGTTTACCAAAGTGGTGGTACCAATATATAGTCCTACCAGTACTGTATGAGAATTCCAGTTACTCTACATAACTCCCATCACCAATTATTATCAGTCATTTATTGTTTTGTTTTTTTACTTTTTGGCTGCACCTCGCAGCATGTGGGATCTTAGTTCCCTGACCAGGGATCGAACCCTCACCCCCTGCAGTGGAAGCTCAGAGTCCTAACTGCTGGACCGCCAGGGAAGTCCTACCAGTCATTTAAATTTTAACTAGTCGACTCATCGTAAAATTTATCTTACACTTTACTGATAACTAATGGAATTCAGCCACTTTTTATGCTCCAGGTTAGATAATAATTCATCCATGTTTCCTTCTAATACTTTCATGGATTTAAATTAACATTTTGATTCTCCATTTGGAATTTACCCTTGTAAGAAATTGATCCAATTTAATCTATTTCCACATGACTAGCCAATTAGTCCAACAACATTTATCTTTTTTTTTTTTTTAATATATCTTTACTGGAGTAAAATTGCTTTACAACGTTCTGTTAGTTTCTGCTGAACAACATGAATCAGCTATATGCATACATATATCCCCACATCCTCCCTCTCGTGAGCCTCCCCCCGCACCCAGGTCATCACAAAGCACCAAGCTGATCTCCCTGTGCTATGCAGCAGCTTCCCACTAGCTATCTATTTTACATTTGGTAGTGTATATATGTCAATGCTACTCTCTCACTACATCCCAGCCTCCCCTTTCCCCACTGTGTCCTCAAGTCTGTTCTCTGCATCTACATCTTTATTCCTGCCCTACCACTAGGTTCATCAGTACCATTTTCCTAGATTATATATATATATACATATATATATGCGTTAGCATACGGTATTTGTTTTTCTCTTTCTGACTTACTTCACTCTGTATCACTGACTCTAGGTCCTTCCACCTTACTACAAATAACTCAATTTCATTCCTTTTTATGGCTGAGTAATATTCCATTCTATATATGTGCCACATCTTCTTTATCCATTCATCTGTTGATGGACACTTAGGTTGCTTCCATGTCCTGGCTATTGTAAATAGTGCTGCAATGAACATTGTGGTACATGTATCTTTTTGAATTATGGTTATCTCAGGGTACCAGAAATATTTATTTTAAAGTTAACATTTTTCTCAACTAATTTGAGAAGCCTCTTTCATAATATGCTGAATTTCCATTAGCACTTAACACTAATTCTGGGTTCTCTACTTAGTTAAATTTTTCTACACGTTACCTCTACCTCACAACATACACAAAAAACAAATTCAAACTGGATTGTAGGTTTAAAGTGAAAAGTATAACAATAAAACTTCTAGAAGAAAGCACAGCATGTAGTTGTAACTTTGGAATAGGCAAAAGGTTACTTAAACATCACCTGAACAGCAAAACCATTTTTAAACATTGGTAAGTTAGACTTCATTGAAATTAACAATGGCGGTTCATCAAAATGTATCAGTAAGAGAGTGAAAAGACAAGTTAACGACTTGGAGAAGATATTTGCAATACTGATATCCTAAGTAGAACTTGTATACAGAACATAAAAATCTTACAGCTTTCCTAGGCAAACAAAAGCTGAGGGAATTCATCACCACTAGACCTGCCTTGCAAGAAATGCTGAAAGGAGTTATACAAGGTGAAATAAAAAGATGTTAATTAATGACATGAAGACATATGAAAATATATAAGACACTGGTACAGGTAAATATACAGTCAAACTTAGAAAACTCTAATAGCATGGTTTGTTAACCACTTAACTATACTACAAAGGTCAAGGGAAAAAGCATTAAATATAATTTAGCTACTATAATTTGTTAATAAATACACAATATAAAAAGAGTTAAATAATGACCTCAAGATATAAAAAAGATGAAGTAAAAGAGTGAAGTTTTGTAGACAATCAAAATTAAGTTGCTATCAGGTTGAACTAGATTGTTTTACCTATGAGATGTCTTATATAACACTCATAGTGGAGGGGAAATTGGAAAAAGATAGTCAAAATGTACAAACTTCCAGTTATAAGAAAGTTGCTAAGAGCTCTCATCACAAGGAGACTATTTTTTCTTTTTATTGTATCTCTATGAGATAAAGGATGTTAACTAAACCTATTATGATGATCATTTCACAATATATGTAAACCAAACCATCATGATGTACACCTTAAACTTATATAGTGATGTATGTTAATTATTTCTCAATAAAACTGGGGGGCGGGGGGAAGACTCATGGTAACCACAAAACAAAACCCTTGAGTAGAGGCACAAAAGATAAAGAAAGGGGAAACAGCAAACCATCATGGAAAACACCAATTTACAAAGGTAGGCAGAAACAACAGGAAAAAGAAACAATATAAATACAAAAAAACCAGAAAACAATTAATAAGATGGCATTAGTAAGTCCTTACATATCAATAATAACTCTAAATGTAAATGGATTGAATTCACCAATCAAAAGGCACAGAGTGGCTGGAAGGATAAAACAACAAGACCAAACCATGTGCTGCCTACAAGAGACTGACTTCAGTTTTAACACATTATTGACTGGGAGATTTTTGCAGAAACGAATGCTTGTGGCTATAATATGTCTCCAGTCAAAAATGTGTTAAGGACACATATAGGCTCAAAGTGAAGAGGTGAAAAAAGGTAATCCATGCAAGAGGAAACCAAAAGAAAGCAGGGGTAGCTATAAAATTAGGCTTTAAGCCAAAAAACAGTAACAAGAGACAAAGAAGGTCAATATATAATGATAAAGGGGCCAATTCACCAAGAAGATATGATGATGATAAATATATACAAACCCAACTTCATGAAGTACATAAATGTATTAAGACAATACTAGCAGAGTAAAAGAGAAACAGACTACGATACAATAGTAGTAGGGAACTTCAGTATCCTACTTTCAGCAATAGACAGATCATACAGATAGATGATCCAGATAGATCATCTGGACACAAAACAAGGCTTAGGAAATTCTTAAAGATTGAAATGATACCAAGTATTTTTTTCTGACCACAATGGTATGAACCTAGAAATAAAGAGTAAAAGAGGAAACTGGAAAATCTACAAACATGTGGAAATTAAACAACACACTCGAGAACAAGCAATGACTCAAAAAGAAATCAAATAGTATCTTGAAGCAAATAAAAATGGAATCACAACATACTAAAATTTATGGGGTACTGCAAAAGCAGTTCTAAGAGGCAAATTTATAGTGATAAATGCATATATTAAGAAAATAGAAAGATCTCAAATAAACAACCTAAATTTACACTTCAAGGAACTAGAAAAAGAAGAACTAACTCAGCCCAAAGTTAGCAGAAGCAAAGAAATCACAAAAATTGGAGTGAAAATAAATGCAATAGAGACCAAAAATTTTTTTAAATAAACAAAACTAAGATCTGTTTTTTTTTTAAAAGATAAACAAAATTGACAAACCATTAGCTGGACTAAGAAAAAAAAAGAGATTCAAATAATAAAATCAGAAATGAAAGAGGAGACACTACAAATGATAACTTGGAAATAATAAGGATCATATGAGACTATTAAGAACAGTTACAGGCCAATCAGTTGGTTAACCTAGAAGAAATGGATCAATTCCTAGAAACATAAAACCTATGAAGACTGAATCAGGAAGAAATAGATAATCTGAACAGACCAATAATAATTAAGGAGACTGATTCAGCAATCGAAAACCTCCCAACACAGAAAACTGAAGGACCAGATGGCTTCACTGGCAAATTCTACCATACATTTAAAGAAGAATTAATGCCAATCCTTCTCAAAGGCCTCCCAAAAATTAAGGAGGAAGGAACATTTCCAAATTCATTTTACAAGACCAGCACTACCCTGATACCAAAGCCAGATAAGGACACTACAAGGAAGGAAAACTAGAGACCAATATCTCTGATAAATATAGAGGCAGAAATTCTCAACAAAATATTAGCAAACTGAACTCAACAACATATTGAAAGGATTATACATTGTGACCAAATAGGATTTATCTCTGGGATGCAAGTATGGTTCAACCAATGCACATCAATAAATGTGATACACCACATTAATAGAATGACAGATAAAAATTATATGATCATCTCAACAGATGCAGAAAAAGCATTTGACAAAATATAACATCCTTTCGTGATAAAAATCCTCAAAAAATTGGTTATAGCAGGAACATAAAACCTACAACCAAGAATATGCTTGTTCAGATTCAACGGAGAAATCACAAGCTTTACAGGCAAGCAAAAGCTAAGACAATTCAGCACCACCAGACCAGCTTTACAACAAACACTGAAGGAACTTCTCTAGGCAGAAAAGAAAAGCCCACAACTAGAAACAAGAAAATTACAGATGGGAAAGCTTACCAGTAAAGGAAAACATATAGTAAAGGCAGGAAATCAAGAGGAGAGCACAAATGCAGGACATTGGAAATGCATGTGAAATTAAGAGACTAGCAACTTAAAGCAATCTTGTATACATATAGACTGTTATATCGAAACCTCCGGATAACTGCGACATTAAGGCATCAAAGGGTTTCTTTCCTCCCCAGGGTTCCCCTGTTTCTTTCTTTCAGTCCTACTCTAGGTCAACCCTTGGGCCAATTATTCTCCTAGGTATCTTACTTTCTTTCTTCATTCCAAAATTAAAATTCCTTCTCACAACCTCCTAAGGCTCTGAGAATTCAGGGTCCTTTTCTCTCTGAGCCTCAGGTTGAAACTACTTTCTAGGAAGCCACCTAAATGCTGGCTTTACTCTGCTACTTCTCCTTGGACTGTGGGCACAGAAATTTTCCGATACTTTCCCTTCTGCACACAAAAAACTCTACTCGGTTCTTAATTCTTTTATTTCTAAAAATGTAAACATCTGTAAGAAGTACAGCAGATACAAAGAAACATGGTGTAAAGAAAACCTTGTTCACCATCTGGCATGTCCTAAGACTTTCATTTGTAAGAGGTGGTTCTCAGTTGGGGATGGTTTTGCCCCCACGGTTGGCATTGGGTGATATCTGGACGCATTTGTGATTGTCATTATTGGGATGCTACTGCATCTGAAGTGCAGAGGTCAGGGATACTGCTCCACATCCTACAATGTACAGAACAGTCCTCCCAAACAAAATATTATCTAGCTCAGAATATCAACAGTGCTGAAGTTGAGAAACTCTGATTTACAACATCACCATATTTCATTCCATCTCAACTCATATAGCATCTGCCCCTCCCAGCTGGGGCATCTCACTGATTATTAGGAATTTCAGGACAGGAGTTTTGCTCCTGAGTGAAAGGAAGTAATTAAATGTTCTGACTTAATGGCAGGACATTTAATTTAAAATTTAATCCAACCACACTGAATCCCATTACACACAGAGCTTTGATAGTGGTGGCAAGTAACAGCAAATATGAGACATATACCTGCCCTCAAAGAGCTTGATCGTCTTGGGAGGAAAAGAAATACACACTTGGAGAAGTAATAAGAATAAAAAGCAAGATATGAGTATCAGTGCTTAAGACATAAATAAGAATGATTGGGAGTAATATACTTGAGTTGGCCCTTAAACAGATTTAAAATGAAAGCATTTTAGAAATGAATCTAATGTAACTCCATTTAACAGGTGAGAAGAAAAACACAGAGAAACTAACCTGTCCAAATTATGCTGGCAAATTACTGGGAAGAGAACTCTGGTCTCCTGATTCCTGACTCTTGCTGTTGCGTTTACAACCGTTGCCTTTGTGACTGCTAAAAAAGAAGAGAGAGAGATGAGCAGAGAAGGCCCTGTATGAACAATGGTAGAAGTGTACATCATCATCATAGTTATAATAATAATCATTGCTGACATATGAATGCTTAGTGAGTAGACTGGTGAAGGGCTCACATTATGAAGTATCAGAAAGTAAGACTGGAAAGGAATGAGCAGCTTGGGATGAAGAGATAAGATTAAACTAAACAGAATATTAACAGTCTCAGTCTAGGTATTTTAGAAGTTAAATAAGAAATAAAGGTAAGTGCTATAGCAATTTCAAAAAGGGTCAAATTCCAATGGCTGAGGGTAATCAGGCATGGCTTGGTGGGAGGGGTAAACTGGAGATGAGCTTTCAAGAGGCAAAGGATTTGAAAGGAGATAAGAGGGGAATCTAGATAAGGAAGGGATCCAAAGTTAAATAAACCAAGTGGCTTTGAGGACAGTGAAGAAACAAGACTGACTACAATGGGAAGCTTGAGTAGAGGGGACCTGCGAAATGAGGCTGAAAAGGCAGGATGGGCCCAGATCATGCAGGGCCCCAAGAAGAATGAATTTACTCTGGCAAAGAGAGACCACTGCAGGTGCTTTAGCAGAATAACTTGATTAATGTTTTAGGACGACTCCTCTGGCAATGATGTATAGGATGAACAGAGCCAAGAGAGATAAAAGGGAAGGCAGAGAGCTATTCTTCTCGTAAGAACAGAATAAAGAATATTATAAAGACTAAAGAATACTATACAATATTTATAATGCAGTGAGTTATTATTTCATAGACACTATGCTAACGTACTTTTTCTCATTTAATTCTCACAGAAAACATACAAAGGAAGTCGAATTATCATCTCCATTTTTAAAATGAGAAAATAGAATCAAAGAGAGGCTACATAACTTGCCCAGGTCACATATATAGGCATTGGAGGAGTCAGAATTTGAGCCCAGATAATATGACCCAGCGCCTACAGTCTTAGCTACTATGCCGTATCCTTCAATATTATTAAATGTGTCTGAAAGAATCCCCAGAGCCTACAGTCTTAGCTACTATGCCGTATCCTTCAATATTATTAAATGTGTCTGAAAGAATCCAAGAACAAAATAATAGGGCTGAACTAATGATTAGTGGTAAAAAAGGAACTGGAAGGAAGAGAGATGAGACTTTACAAGGGAACAAATGACAGAACTTAATGAGATATATGGAGATGAGAAAGAGCAAAAAATGATCATCTCTTGGGCTTCCCTGATGGCGCAGTGGTTGAGAGTCCGCCTGCCAATGCAGGGGACACGGGTTCGTGCTCCGGTTAGGGAAGATCCCACAGGCCGCGGAGCGGCTGGGCCCGTGAGCCATGGCCGCTGAGCCTGCGCGTCTGGAGCCTGTGCTCCGCGCAACGGGAGAGGCCACGGCAGTGAGAGGCCCGCGTACCGTAAAAAAAAAAAAAAAAATCATCTCTTAAGGGGTGAGAGGATGGGGAAATGATAATACCATTCACCCTTGGAAATCACAAGGGTGAAACCAGAGGGTAAAGATGAGTAATATTTCAGATATGCTGCATTTGCAAAGATGAAAAGAAATTCACGTAGAAATTCTAATATGCAGATAAGATAGATTTCAGAAACTCAGGAAAGAATAAGGATTGAAATTACAGATTTTGAAATTATCTCACATAAAATGAATAGTGGAAACAAAAAAAAACTATTAAGCTCTCCAAGGGAGGAAAAAAAAAAAAAAAGGACCAATCCTTGGGGACCAGCAACAATTAAAAGGTAGAGGAGAGAGGCAGGAGCAGAAGCAGGACAGGGTAGTCTCCCAGAGTTCAACAAATGAGAGTTTCCAGAAGAGAGCAGGCTGCCTTCTCTTTTCACTCTGTACTCTCCTGGAAGATCTCATTCTCACCTACTCCTTAAACTACCATCCACACACATGCAAGTAAAAGATGAGAGGTCTACAGTTGAAGGAGTTTGAAAATGTCAACAAAGGGGTGAGGTAAGCAAAGATATCATAAAGGAGTGATTAACTTAAACATGAGGATATAACCAGTTGAAAGCAATATTCGAATGCATAAAGATGCTGATGCGTTAATTAAACTAGCTAGGCCGAATCAGGGAAAGCATCTGGAAAAGGATGCATTACTACCGAAAGGTAAGGAAACCACGTTAAACTATGTCACTTAGACACAATCAGCAAAATTCAGATTATGGGAAACTTCACAGAACAACCTGGTTCCTTCAACAGGTTGTTGAACAACCTGGTTCCTTCAACAAGCAAATTGCAAGGGAAAAATATGGAGGTGGAACTTGTAGAATAAGAGAAGCTTGAAAGACGTGTCAACCAATCACAACGTGTGAAGTGGACTGGGTCCTGGGTTAAACGAGCACAGTAGAGAAAAAAAAAAAATTACGAGGCAAGCAGAAAATTAAACTGGATATTTGATGATATTAAGGAAATACATTAAATATTTTAGCTGTAATAATAATATTGTGGTTACGCTTTTTAAAGTCCTTTATGTTTTTAGAAATCATACTGATATATTTATAGCTTTCAGATGCCTGCTATTTGCTTCAAAGAAACACAAGAGGAGTTATGTAGATAGTGATATGGGAGCAGTGAGATTGGCCAGGAGTTAATAATTGTTGGGGCTGGCATTGAGTTCACGGAGCTTCATTTTTTCCATATGTTTGAAATTTTCCTTAATATATATTTTTTAAAAGATGCAGTTTGGTTTGCAGGAATAGGATTTCCTTCCATATACTGTAGTTTAAATGGCCCTGGTTAAGTTTTCTTGACCTGAGTTCAGTGGATTTCAAGGAACCATGAGGATTATCAAATCAGATCTAGACAAAGCTGGAGGATGAAGTGGTCCACCAAAAAACAGGGATTGAGTTGAACACAAGATACCACTTGAAAGATGACGGAAGATAGATCCTTCAAGTTATTAATTAAAGGGTTTCAGAGATAAAATTTTAACATAAAGGAGAACAAGAAACTAATGGGGGTGTGAGTGTAAGGAGTTTGCTGAATGAGCAAAGCAGTAGGTAAGAAAAATGACTCTGTCCGCTCTTGTTTCTAAGACAAATTCAATGCCACTGAAAAAGACATGCAGCTATGAGATGACGAAACCTAAACGTGGGATATGTGTTCATGAGAAAAGAATGTGTGCACTAAAGTCCTGTTAAGACACTGGAGATCTAGGGGTCGGGTCATTCAAACCTTCACAAACGACTTCTGTCTTCTTCTCCTTTGTTTATTCCTTCTTCTTTCCCCCAACAAATCCAAAGTGCCTTAGAGGTAGTGCAAAGGCCCTAGGACAAAGGGGTAAGAGTAAGAGGTAATATGAAGTTTGGAGGAAAAGATTACGGATTATTTTCTCCCTCTCACTGAATCCAATAGTGTAAATTAAATTTGTCGCCTTCCTATTTGTTGTGAGGTGGGGTACAGAACGCTCAGGACGAGGGGGACAAGTTGCTTTAGTTAGGTCGCAGGGCAGTGATGAGGACACTACGCTGTTAAGACCTCCACCCTTTTTCTTTTCTAGGTCTCACCGTCAGCAACTCCCAAAGCACTAGACTTTTCCCCCAGGTACGTAAACAAAACAAAACAAAACAAAAATTTAAGGGTAAGATTATGCGAAGGGAGCAGACGGGAGCATTCCAGAGGAAAACCACAAGCGAGGCCTCGTACACCCAAGGAAGTTGGAGTGGTGGGAGCAGTTTGACAGTCACTTTGGCAAGGGTTGGAGACACAGCAATGGGTCAAATCAGAGAGCCTCGGAAACCACGGGAAGGATTCTGCGGATGCGCGTCCGGTCTTTATACGGAACCTGCGCGTATCAGACTCCAGGGCAACCGTCAGGAGGCAAGAGGCGGGACCGGGGGAAGTGGCTCCAACCCGGCTCTGAGAGCCGCCCTCCCCGATGTCTCCCAGCCCCACAGCCGCCGGAGCAGGGAAGGGAAGATTCCCCTGAGGTGAACGGAACGTTTAAAACACCTCTCCCGAAATCCAGCTACCTCGCTGTTAACCGAGGCTTGAGAGTCCTCTCCTCCCCTTCCGGGACACCTAAAAGCGACGCCGCCGCGGTTCCGGGTTACGCGCTGGAGCTCGGCGGGTGGCGGCCCTGGCGAATCCAAGCCCGGAGTCCCAGGCCTCCTCCCGCCCATGGGGGAGGGCCAAAAGAAAATAGTCACCAATCGGGATGTACACTTGGAAGACGTTTACCCTCTGAGCCAATAGTAAGGAGGAGGGCGGGGCCGAGGGGGCCGTACGCTCTTCGGGTTTAAATCTGGGCGGCCGGGCGGTTAACGCCAGCCTGGGCGCGTTTGCGGGTCGTGCGCCTGCGCGAGCTGTGGGACGCTAACCGAAACCTGCGGTACTAAGCTAGCGGGGCGGCGGGACTCGGTGCGGCCGATGGACGTCCGCTGGACCGGTAAGCGGGCAAAAGCTGAGAGAGATGGTGCACTGGCTCCCTAGGGCCGCCCGCCCGCCCACAGTTGTGGAGAGGTCAGGTTCTGAGTAGCGCGGCATTGGAGTTTCCCTCCCCTGGGTGCCGGTTTCCCCAGGGCGCCGTACGGAGCCTTGACGCTCCCGCCGAGCCCAGGTGTGCGGCCTGCGGAGGCACGTGTGAGCGGCGCCGTGCGTGCCCCCAGCGCGTTCGACCCCTCAAGGTCATGATGTGCACCAGCTGCCGGTCCACTGCCAGCCCGGCGCCCGCAGCGGCGAGCACCCTCGTGGTCGCCGCTCTGCGAGGTGGACGGGGCCGAGGGGCCTGTGGGCGGCGGGACCGGTGCCCGCGGGCAGCCGGCTTCCCCGGAGGCCGTGAGCGTCTGAGACGATAACCACGCCCCGGGCCAGCTGCTGCAGTCTCTGGTCTTTGTTGTCGTCGTGAAGGGGGAAAAGTCTTCTCCCCCTCTAGTTTCACCTTTTGTGAACTTCCGGATGTCACAGTGCGAGAAGCGCTTTCCCTAATGAGGTAGGATAGCGTGTAAAATTGAAGAATCCTATAGTCCTGCCCCAGAATGAAGAAAGAAAAACAACTTTTTTTTTTCTGGTTATAAAAAGTATACAATCTCAGTATTTGTAGAAATAAATCCAAGCACTGTTAAGTACATATTTAAAAAGGAAGAAAATACTCGAGATTCCATCAGCCACAGATCAAAAAAAAAAATCAGTGTTGATATTTGGGTTTACTTAAGATGTTTTCATTATGAGTATATATTTACATGATTGGTAAATGTATTTGTTTTATATAATTGTGTATTTTGAATATAACAAAGTATATTCATTTAAAAAGCAGATTATGCTTTATTTAGTCCTTAATAGTTTAGGAATAAGTGATTTGATCCATGCCAAATGTAGATATGCATTATCATTTTAAAAAAATCTTTATTTGGCTGCACCTGGTCTTAGTTGTGGCACGCGGGATCTTCATTGTGGCATGCGAACTCTTAGTAGCGTCCTCTGGGATCTAGTTACCCGACCAGGGCTGGAACCCAGGCCCCCTGCATTGGGTGCGCAGTCTTAGCCACTGAACCACCAGGGAAGTCCCTGCATTATTATTTTTAATGGGTGCATGGTATTTCTTGCTATGGCTCTACTATACCACGTATTATTTAACCTAGCCCCTAATGATGGACATTAGTTTCTCCAATTTCTTCATCAACAGAAAATAGCATGGTAGTGGTTACTTGTACATGTACATGTTTGCGTTCTTGTCCAGTTTATCTCCTTAGAATAATTTCTTGGAAACGTTTTGTGGCTTAGAAATTATGGTACATTTTAAATTCTGACTCATAATGCCAAAGTGCCCTCTAGAAAAACTGTCATCTCCCCTCTGCACCCTCCCCCAACACATAGAACACAGTGTAAGAGTACTTATTTCTCCACACTCCAGCCAGCACTGGGTACTGAAAAGTCTTACCAATCTAGAAGCATAGCTTAATGTTTTTATTTGCATTATTAATGAGGTGAAACATCTTTTTCTATGTTTATTAGTCATTATTTCTTCAGTAATTCACCTTTTTCCTATTCTGCTGGTGTTTGTACCTTTTAATAGCTTTCTAATAGGAATTTGAATTAGTGATTTTGAACCTGTTACAGTATTTCCACTAGTTTGTTGTCTCTTTGGATTATGGTTGTCTTTTTTAGGGTGTTTTGTTTTCTTTTGTTCTAATACTTTTGTTCTTGAAGCTGCATGCTTTCCTTCCGAGAGGTAGAGAAATTGTTCTAAATCTGCAATAGCCTCCCAGCAAAGTTTAGAATCTAACTAGTGATCCAGCCCTGCTATTCCAATTTAAAATCCTTCCCCTCCACCCTCAAAATCCTTTCACTTGCAACTAGGTAAACATGGGACACTGAATTGCTTAAGATTTTGACCAGAAGGTACTGTTGGGTATTTTGGTCAATATCATCTGTATTTATCTACAAAATACAAGCTGTGCTAGCTTCTATGTGAAAGTTTCCCCCTAAGTAAGGAGAAAGGATTATCAGGTCTTTATATTAAAAATAGAAAAAACTGACAGCTACTTGTGGACCTTATTAAATTTTATATTTTATTATTTGCAAGCACCTATCTCCTTCATACATTCGAGAAAGAAAAAGTGTGCAGTAATTTAACTGCAAAGGAAACATGTTAATCATAGTATAGTATACTACACATGCCATAAAAAGAAATCTCTTTGGGCCTTAGTATTGGAATTCTTCCAGCCCATTCCAGCCCAGAGTCCTGTTCCATTTCTGTCCCTACTTTCCTCTGTTCTGTGTTTATCTTTTTAGTAGGCAGTTTTGTATTGCATGAACATTGAAATGAATGGTGTAATACTTCTCACAAAGCACCATTTAATTTATGTATATAATATATATACTTATATATTACATGTTATATATATTACATATATAATATATATAAAAACATATATAAAATCTCATTTAAACTTCACAACCTGTTGAAATAATTCCTTCCATTTTTCCAGTGAAGAAAGAAAAAGCTAAGCCCTACTTTACTCCTCATATTCATTTAGTCCCTACCATCGGTCTGACTCTGGAATTTATACAACGTATTATACAATACAGATAAATGAAGTCATTTTTCAAAGTTACATTTTGGGACTTCTGATTTGCTTCATCTATGATGATTGTCCTGAGTTTTTCTGTGGTAACTACCAAAAGTAATGTCATTAGATCCTTATTCTTCTAGATTTGATAATATAACCTAGTTAACCTTGAAAGGATTTCATTTAAGATCAAAGACCCTGGACTTCCCTGGTGGCGCAGTGGTTAAGGACATGGGTTCGATCCCTGGTCCAGGAAGATCCCGCATGCCGCGGAGCAGCTAAGCCCGTGTGCCACAACTACTGAGCCTGCAAGCCACAGCTATGAGCGCGTGCGCCTAGGGCCCGTGCTCCGCAACAAGAGAAGCCACCACAGTAGGAAGCACACGCACTGCAACGAAGAGTAGCCCCCACTTGCTGCAGCTAGAGAAAGGCTGCATGCAGCAATGAAGACTCGATGCAGCCAAAAATAAATAAATTTAAAAAAAAAAGATCAAAGACCCTGATCCTCTCTTTTGCTTCTATAGAATCTGCTAAGCATGGCTGTTTTTTTTTTTTTTTTTTTTTTTTTTTTTTTGCGGTACGCGGGCCTCTCACTGTTGTAGCCTCTCACATTACGGAGCACAGGCTCCGGACGCGCAGGCTCAGCGGCCGTGGCTCACGGGCCCAGCCGCTCCGCGGCATGTGGGATCTTCCCAGACCGGGGCACGAACCCGTGTCCCCTGCATCGGCAGGCAGACTCTCAACCACTGCACCACCAGGGAAGCCCTAAGCATGGGCATTTTAGTTAGTGCTTTTTGTCCCGTGTATCATTTCTTTATAGTTGACTTTTTTTTTTTGAGTGATTCCCTAAACTCTGTTCTTTTCTAGGTTTTCCTTTGACTTGAAAACTAATGCCAGTGAAAGTACATTGAAATAAGGTAGGAACCTGAAAAAAATAAAATGCTTTGGTTTGTCTTTACATGTTTAACTGGGGACATTTTGCTATGCTCAGTGATTACGCTATCTTTACGTCGAAATTAAAGGAGAAAGCAGTCATATTTTAAGGACATTTAGGGTATTATGAAATATTGGCAGATCAATCCCAAAAACCGATGACGTGATTCAAACTCCAGAAGACCTGGATCGTACAATTGGCAATTTAGAAAAAATCTTACTTTGTCCAGCTATTTCCCCATCTCTAAAATGGGGCTCTTTTCTGGTTCCTACTCAGCTAGAATGTAAAAGCTATTGTGTCTTCTTGCTCTTCAAAACTACAGGGTCACTTCACTTCCTTATACTATTTTACTTCCTAAACTTGGACCTCTCAGTGAAGTCTTTCTGCGGCCCATCCACTACTGAGCTTCAGTGTACTATTTCTGTTAGTATTGTTTCTAATTGTCCCATCTATTATATTTGACCTAGCAGCTTGAGGGTATAAATCATATTTGTATACCTGGAATTTTGAATATAGGTAGGAACAAACTAATTATTTGTTGGCAGGTAAATAAAACTTTGGATCTCATATAGTATATACTATTATATCATAAATGTGGACTAGCAATACACTCTGCTGTGATGAAAACTGTTACTATTGAGCAGAAGGTCTGAGTTCATTTACTTTGATGTTTATTGTTTTAATTGCTATAAAGGATAATGTATTATTTAAGAGAACTTTAAACTCTTCTGAGTGAATATTGGTGTTTATAAGTCATATTTTGAGGGTTACTTATCAACTTTGAGAACAAGCAAAGCCCCACCTCATTTTCCTGTCCTAGTGTGTGTCTCCAGAATGTGCTTCAATCTGAAATGTAGGAGTTATCCTGAAAGGTCCCTGCTTTGAACCTCACACTCACTCAACCACGAAGTCCTGTTGCTTCTCCTTTCTTAAGCTCAAATTCACCTTCTTGTCTCCGTTCCCCTTTCTGCAAATCTAGTCTAGGCCATCATCATCTATTTCCTTGATTGCTCCAACAGCCTCTTAATTGGTCCCACTGTCTTGCCCTCTTGCAATGCACAGTAAACCCAGAGCAATATTTTTCCTACACAATTCTGGCTCTTAATTTTTTTTTTCCAGTGGCCTCTCAAGATAAAATTTAAGCTTTTTTTTGGAAAGCCTACAAGGCTCTAAAACTTGACCCTTGCTTACCTTTCCTAACTGTGCTATTGTTACTCTGAAGCCGTACTACTGTATTTACAGTTACCTGAATGCAAATGCTGTAACCTTTAACCTTTCATACAGCTGCATCTTCTGCCTTAAACACAATTAAAGCTCTGCTACTTTATCCTCACTTTAATTGACTCCCACTTGTTCTGCAAGATTTAGCTTGCATGTCTCCTCTTTATAAGAGCTTTCCTTAAACCACTAGGCCAGGGATTGGTAAACCGCATGGCCTGTTTTTATATGGCCCGTGGGCTAAGAGTTTTCTCTGCATGTGTAAAATGTTAAAAAGGACTATGCAACAGAGACAATTTGTGGCTCACACAGCACTAGACTGATAAGCTTCATAAGAGATGCTGTGCCTTACCCACGTGAGTCATTTTCAGGTATCTTGCCTGGCACTAAACCAGTTAATCAAATATATAACTTACTAAAGTTTGTATTTTTCATTTTTGACACTTGGGCAAGCTCTTTATGAGAATTGAGATGAGTAGTAAATATCTCATTTGCTTTTAAAAAGGACAGCACAACAAATCAGACACTTGCAGGATCTGGCTTTAATGAATTTGAACAAAAGGCACAGGTTTCCAGGTGTATGTAAATATATGTCCATTTAAAAATTACTTTTTGCTTCTTCCATCTCTAATTCTCCTGGACAGGAATGAAAGAATGTTTAAATTCTTTCTTATTCAAGCAAGAACTTCTTTAGCCTAATGGTGTTTTGTTGCCTCCTAGATCTTGGTGAGTTCTCTATGGTTAAATGATGCTTTTAATTTCTGTATCAACACAAACTCTCTTGGTTGGTTTCTCCAAAATAGTATTTTCTTCTAGTGTGTCATTACAGTCCCTTTTGGCTTTTGTTTCTTCGTCATGCAATAAATGTGGGTGCTCAATGCGTCCCCTACGTACAAAATGCTGGATCCGGGATTCTAATCCTTGGCATTTAGGACGATCCATTAGGGGCTTATAAGTGCGCATTTTCACTCCTTCTACAAAGGCACTGGTCTGCTTTATGATAGAGGGCTTAACATTTCTCCATTCTATCACTCCATCCATCTTTGGTCCTATAATGTATACAATCAAGCATTACATGGATACTTTACCACAACAGAATCACCTCCAAACTTTATGTGAATCTCCCTCCCCCATAACCCTGTATAACTTTGGTTCCCTGTCATACCTGTCCTACAGGGCACCGCAACAGAGTCCAGTCCTTGTAGCATACTATACAACATCTGAGTTTTAACAGCATGATTAGCCCATAGTTGCTGAAGGTGGGTAACATTGAACTCCTGAACTTCCCGGTCATAGATCCACTTAATATTTTCAAACTTACAGTCATACAAGACTAAAGGAAATTCTACAGCCATACTAGAGAGAAAGAGAGAAGAAACAGAGTATGAGAATACACAGCAGCCATCCAACAATTCCTAAAAAACAGGATTAGTTGGGTTAAAAGGAGGGGGAAAACTTTGTCAATATTGAGTATCTAATAGTTAAGAAAATAAAACACCATCCCTAACCTTGAACAACTTTATAATTAAAAAAAGAAAAAGGCAGTAAACCATGGATCAACTAGTTAGGCCTGGTCTACATTAAATTTCAGTGGTAACAAGTCACCTAGAAGTGAGCTGACTCGGCCCCACCATAATGCTATAAAATTATTTAAGGGGCCTGGTCCAAACACCGGTTTCTTACTAAAGAGATAGAACAGTAACAGAAGAAAATTAAACGATACCACTCCCTGCTACATGTTCATAACATTCTACAAGTTAAGAGTAAATGCTTCATGAAGGCAGGATCAGAGACTTAGTTATTTAGACAATGGTGGGGAGAGGAAGAATATTTTAAAATATATTACATATCTCAGGGCAATAGCTGTTTTATTTTGGGGGTCTGGGTGTTTCCTTGTTTCATTTTTTTAAACTTACCTGTATTGAGGCTTCTGGGGATTTTTCTCTATGTTCAGCAGCTCATCAATAACCTCTGGCTTCTCCATTCCTTGGCCAATCAGAAAAAGGATAGCCATCATACAGCGGACTTGATGGTAAAGGAATGCCTGGCCAATCACTTCAAACTGACATAACTGAAAGGGTTCTTGCCATCTCTCCTCAGCCAGGCTCTGGCCTACTAGCTGCACTTGAGCAGACAGAATAGTCCTCTGAAAATTAATCACCCCGTTGGCTACATCCATTTTACATAAGTTCCTAAAATCATGTGTGCCAACGTACTTCTGAGCTGCATTGTTCATGCTTACAATGTCTAAGTCAGCACAAGGGAAGAAATAGCGGTAGGTCCTCTCAAGACAGCTGAACCTAGCACTGAAGCTAGGTTCTACGGGAGCCCAGGCCAGTACACGGATGTCTGGAGGGAGCACCCGATTGAGAATGTGGGTATAACGGATCTCTATAGCCGCATCGTTGACTTCATCATTTAAATTAAAATCCTCTGAATCCCTGCCCTTTGGAAAGTGAGAACGTAGGTCAAGAGAAATCACCTGTGGAATGAGAGAAAGATATTGTTTTACAGATACAAATAATCTGAATCCTCAGTATGTACACCTAGAATATGTTGGTATTGCTCGCTTTGTGGAACAGTGCAGTGGCCCTTACCTGTCCAAAGGCACTAACTCCTTTGTCTGTTCGCCCACACCGGTGATAGTTGGATGTCTGTCTGTTTTCTACTAGTCGAGTCTTGGTTAGAGCCTCAAACAGTTTCTCTTCTATTGTATTGTTTGTGTTTTCCTGACTGGCAAAGCCCTGATATCCCCAGCCCAGATAGGCTATCTTTAGGGCTACGTGTCTTCGACCGTGAGCGCTGAAATCAAATGCACGCTTAGCTTTTACAGCTCCTGAAGAATTTTCTCTAACGTTTGAGTCCTTGTTGTTGGCCTGTTCTTTTTTAAGTCTCTGTACCTCCTGCTCCAGTTCTTGCACTCTTTTTAGGAGTTTCTCAGTCTGGATTCTTTCTATGTCATTTTCAGCCATGATAAGACCACCTCAGGAATAAACAAATCATAGAGATCCACCCTATCTGAAAAGAGAGTAAAGAGGTACAATTTTAGTGCCGATTGCTTTGGTGATGTCAATATCATTCCATTATGTTCAAATAGTATGTCAATATCATTCCATTATGTTCAAATAGTATCTAAGATTTAATTTGATGCCTAAAGGATATGGACTTTTGATTCTGCCCAGGGATATAAGCATTAGCTTTATTATGGGTTGATCATCCAGCTATTATTCTTTTCCATCCTGTCTGGCCAATTCACAGTGGGAACGGGAAAGCAGCATCAAAAAAATATTCAGCTAGCATTGTTAAGAGTAGTCAGAATTTACGGAATATGTAGATTTCATTTCTCTCTTCTTCATGAGCTGAGATGACTGAGGACGGATGTTATTGATTTTTTTTCCCCTAAAACATTTCCTTTTGACTTCTCATTATATTTATCCCATATTTCCAATCATAAGATCTGTTTATATGCAATATTTATGTCTACTCCAAGTTTCTATTGCTTTCCAATATTTCAGGTAAAATTAGTGGCTTGTATGTTCTATCTAATACTCAGTTCCGTCTTAAAGGTGGTACAATAAGAGCTGGCTTGATGGAAGAAACTTGTCAGTGATTGTACTTCATATTGGAAGTAGAACCTGGAGTCAAGATTTTCCTACTTTAAGCAGTTTTGATGGCAGAAAGAAGGTAATTAAGCATCAAGATCTTTAAGTCAAATTTAATGCATGTCCTGATAAAAGATTTCTGTACCTCTAGCAGTTAAAAGTCACTCTAGATAATATAATTTAGATATCAGTGTTGAAATTCCTGGCATATTGCAATAATCTGAGGACAACTGTACTATATCTATAATACTGGGACAGTACTAGACAATCTTTGACTGACGGTTACTTTAGTTAAAGAATATCATCTCCACATCTGTTCTAAGGCTGACTAGGTTATCTAAGTCTAGGTAGCTCATTTAGGTTTTTGCTCTTTGAGTTTGTGTATCTATGACAGATGAAAAGTTTAAATGTAAAAAATGAAACTATAAAAGTACTAGAAGAAAACATGAGATAACTTTCTTATAATCTTGCTGAAGTAGGAAAGGCATTTATAAGTAAGGCACTGTAGAAACCCAGAAACTGTAGGAAACCAAAAAAATGTGACTACCTAAAAATATGTTTCTACCAGCAAAAAGTCAGAAGGTAAATAACAAGCTGGCAAGAAAAATGTAAAGGTGGTATGTATTCCATGAATATATAAATCAGTTTTAATATAAAGATCAACAAGAAAAAAATCCAACAACCTGAGAGGTAAATGAAAACAAGCATTTCATACAAAAGGGAGAAAAAGCTTGTAAGTGTATGAAAAGATGCTCAAATTTACTCAATTTAAATAAATGCCAATTTATATGAGAAGTATTTTCTTTACCAAACTGACTGCAAAGAGGAGAGGGTTTGATAATATACTACCTTGGAGAGAGGAAGGAGAAACAAGATCTGGAATACACACTCAGTACAGCGTCTTTAGAGGGCATCTAGCAACAGCTATCAAAATTGAGCACATACATACCTTTTGACCTACCTATTCCATTTCTAGAAATTTAATGTACACATATGCTTGCACAAGTATGTAAAAACTTATAAGGTATTTGTTGTAACATTCGTTTTTAAGAACAAAAGACTAAGTCTAAAATCAGTCAGGGACAGGATGAATAAATTATGGTACATCCATACACTGGAATTCCATGTACCTTTAAACAAAATGAAGTATGTCTACATGTACTGAAACAGCTGGATCACCAAGACTATCTTTAAGGTTTAGAAGAGTTGTATAATATGTTCCTTTATGGTATAAAAGTGCATATGAATATGGAAAATTACTGGAGAAATTATAAGAAGCTGCCTTTGAGAGTGAAACTTGGTTTGGGTGGTGTGAGGTGGGGAGTCCTTGCTTTAAACTACATGTATATGTATTCGTTTTTCAGCTTAAGAAGAAAAATAGTAGAGACACAGGAAATACTGGGCAGTAGATACCTATTCTAGATCCAGTCAGGAAACTGGCATTGGGTATTTGACTGGTTGGTTTGGGTACTAAAAGTTAATTCAGTGACAGGCTGTTGGCATGAACATGGTTAGCTTGGCAGCTGAAGCCGTGTTATTTCTTAAGCATAAGGAGTGTATGCATTTATATTACTGCTTTTGTGATGGTTTTTTGAATTAAATCACTCTCATGGTTAAAAGCAAGGACTCTGAATCCAGACTGCCTGAGTTAAAATTCCAGCTCCACCACTTACTAGCTGTATAACCTTGGGCTGTTTGATCTCTCAATGCCTCACGTTACTCATCTGTGAAAAGGGGATACTAAGAGTACCTATCCCACAATTGTGAGGATTACGCGAATTTAATAAATGTGAAGCACGAAAAACAGTGCTGGGTACATAAAGTGTCCCTCTAAGTACAAGTTACATAATGTACATTAAGTATTGTGCCCCGTATCATTAGTCTCTTGAGCTTTTCTCATGCCTGAACTCACCTATCCTAGGAGCTACTACAGATGGCAAGACTACCAGGCAGTAAAAGTGGGAGTGAATAAGAAGAGTGGAAACGAAAGCGGTCAATAAACTCTCGAGTTGGGTTAATGCCCCTCCAAAGTGCTCCCATACTGCCCGTACTAATCTGTATTTTACTATATACTTAACTGTTCTACTTATGACTGCCTTAGCCATTCTTTCTCCATTTCACTGCTATAAAATAGTACACAAGAAGGGAATGAACGATTTTTTGGGCTGGAAATTTATTACTGGAAAACTGATTGGTGTTTTCTCTTGCAGAAGGTCCTACAGTGTAGGGGAAGCAGTGGAGGAACTTGTGGGACCTGATGGACAAAATTGGGCCAATATGGATCCGGAAGAACGAATGTTAGCAGCTGCTACAGCTTTTACCCATATCTGTGCAGGGCAGGGTGAGGGAGGTGTCAGGAGAGCAGCCCAGTCCATCCCATATGATCCCTACAGTAAAGCCTCAGTAACCCCAGGAAAGCGACATGCTCCTCCTGTACAATTGCATTACCCACATATAGAAAGCAGTGCCTCTTCAGAAGCAGTCTCAGAGGCCTCCCAAAGACTCCGAAAGCCCGTGATGAAGAGAAAGGTGCTGCGTCGAAAGCCAGGCGGGGAAGTATTAGTGACGGATGAGTCGATCATCAGTGAATCGGAGTCTGGGACAGAAAGTGACATGGACGTCTGGGACTTAAGACAAAGGCTGATGAATCTGCAGTTCCAGGATGACAGGGAATCTCCAGTTGATATTTCACAAAAATTTAGTCTACCACGTGAATACCAAGGAATTTCTCAAGATCAGCTCATCTGCTGTCTACAAAGAGAAGAAATGGGCCCTCCAGCTTATGAACAAGACCTGATCGTTGCCAGCCGACCCAAGTCCTTTATTCTCCCCAGGCTGGACCAGTGGAGCCGAAACCGGGGCAAGGTAGACCGGGTGGCCCGCTACTTTGAGTATAAACGAGACTGGGACTCGATGCGGTTACCTGGTGAAGATCATAGGAAGGAATTACGCTGGGGTGTCCGAGAGCAGATGCTTTGTCGTGCAGAACACCAATCCAAGCCTCAGCACATATATGTTCCAAACAATTACCTAGTACCAACTGAGAAGAAACGATCTGCCCTTCGTTGGGGTGTTCGTTGTGACCTTGCAAATGGTGTGATGCCCAAGAAGCCTCCCTTCCCTCTTTCTCCTTCTTAAGTCCTTTTTTTTTTTTTTTTTAACCTGTCTCTCCTTTCACAGCATTGTTTGGGATAACCTGGTTCTTAACCTCTCTCCTTTTACTTAAATAGAAACAACTAGCTCAAAAGACCATGGAACACAGAGTAAGGACTTCACCCATCACTGGTCTTTCCTAGGTGTATGTCACGTTGGTATCGGATACCACTTAACTTCCAAATTACCACTCATATCTAGCAATTGAAAGGGGAATCATGCCAGAAAAAGAAAAACAGACCTGGTCTTTCTGTTTTGTCAGAGTAGTAAGCAAAGCCAGCACTATTTCTATTTTATAAACTTGTTACCTTTGGCTAGTGTGAGTTGCTGTTTTTATGAGTGTGTTTTTAAAGTTGCTGGGCAGTAAGCAACTGCCCCAAATTAAAGAATTTTGGAAATTTGTGAATTTGACCTTATTTTTACTTAAATACTTCTCAAAGATGATCTCTAAACCTAGGTTATGATTCTGCTTCCAATCATACTCCCCATCGTACTCTCACCACCTAAATAATGAGAGCCAAGGGGAATGAACAAAAACCTGCCCTTTACACACAATCCTAAAGGAGGAAAGGTAACAGCGTAGATAACCTTCGTTACTAAAGGAATATAGTAAATCCAGCTGTTTTAATAATTTTTAACAGATGCTCAATAACAGCACTGTGTGACATGTAAGATTCTAACCCAAGTTTTGTTTCAGAATTATTTCAGCAATATACTGCCCTCCATTTGTTACTTCTAGAATGCAATAGTTTTTATAATTTGCCGCTAAGATTTTCTTAGAAATTATGCCTGTCACTTGAAGGCTATTCCCACTCTGCAACAGAACTTCAAACTCCTAGCAGCTGGAACCAGATAGAGAGATAATAACCAAAATGAATCTGGTCTATTAGGGTACAGACCAACTCACTAATTTAGCTCACCTGAACTTGGATCTATTTGTTTTTGATGCTTCTGGTCCAAAAACACCTAAAATCTGGAGGTTGTCAGTTTTAGCATTTAAGCCAGAAGAGTGACAGCAGAAATAGCTTGCTTGTTCTAGGAAAACACAGCTGTGTAACAAAAATGAATGACCTTGACCATTACTATCTGCTAAAATACATTTTCTTCGTAATATTTAAGCGACATCATTCACTCACCCAGTTCCAATGTTAGGCATTCATCAGGGAAAGTAAGAATCAGTGACTCAAAGATATATGCAGGATACATTCACTGCAAATACGTAAAAACTGCAAACTACCCAACAACAGTGAATAATTAAACGTTAGACTATTAGTCACTGGAAATCTATGGTAAGCTAATACAAAAATGCAAATTAGGTCAAACAAGTTGCAAACTGTACCGTACAATCTCATCATACTGCACACGCAAGGCACAAGGAAAAATCAACACACCTAACTCTAGGTGGTGGGATTAAAGGTAGTTTTTATTTAAACCTCTCTTTTTTAAAAGTTAAAAGCCACATGGCACTTTTTACATACAAATTACAGCAAAACAATGGTTTACATCTTCATATCTCAAAGCCCAATATTACCGGATCAAAAAATTTCCGAAGTGATTATCTAGTTCAACCCCCTTATATAACCGAAAAACTAGTCCAAAGGAGTTAAGCGAGTAATAAGACATTTTGGGGAAAAGAGGACTCCTGACAGGTGAAGCACAGTGGTTCCCAAACAGCCATGTAATACCTGGAGGGGGGCCACCAAATTACCACAAAGGAATTTCGTGCGTGCGCTAAGCATTGACTGTAAACATTAAAACAGCCGTCGCTAGACTTTCATTTTTTTGCGGTACGCGGGCCTCTCACTGCTGTGGCCTCTCCCGTTGCGGAGCACAGGCTCCGGACACGCAGGCTCAGCTGCCATGGTTCACGGGCCTAGCCACTCCGCTGCATGTGGGATCTTCCCAGACCGGGGCACGAACCCGTATCCCCTGCATCGGCAGGCAGACTCCCAACCGCTGCGCCACCAGGGAAGCCCTCAATGTATTTTTTGAGGTTAAAAAGGTTTAGTCTCGAAAATATTTGTAACCAGTGGAAGTAGCAGAAAGAGCATTCCCCATGATAAACTTTTAAACCAAAGAAGGAAGCAGGGGTAATAGCCAAAGGATTAGGAAACACGCACTATGATCACTAATACTGGAAAGTAATCCCCCAAACAACTTGAAAATCGTTGCCACGCCTGCCCACCCCACATACTACTGGGATCCCGACCTCTACTAATATTTCGTTTTATAAGCAAACAAAATTCTAACTTAGGAAGAAGTGATTACACTCCGCAGTCCCAGGGCCCTCAAGGAATCGAATTAAAGAAGCTCCTACTGCTGCACGTTTCTGACAAGTGCTCCAAGAAGCACCAGACACAAAAACACGGTCTTTAGCGAGTTCCCATTTCCATGCTCTAAAGAGCGCTTTCCTGAAAAGATCAAGGTATGGGAACAGTGGCTTAGCGGGAAAGAGAGAAACGTCCATCTGTTTGTCCATCTGTCCGTCCCCCTTGGAAGAACCCATAAAATAACCCACCCCAAAACCCCCACATTTACCTTCCGGTCGTCGGCCACGCAGCTTTTCTCGAGACAGGAAGCTGTCCCTTTGCGTTTTCTACGCGCGCGTCCGGGGCCTCATGGGAAATGTAGTACATCTTCATGGGAAATGTAGTTCTAAGAGCCGGGAGTGCAGGCTTGACGCTGAAATCTGCCTAATGTTTTCTAATCTAGTCACCATTTGTCCACCTCCAACACAACAGAATCTGGGTCCTGCGGTAGGAGAAGAATAAAAGGATAATTTCTAGTGTGCTAAAATAATAGAAAACTAAAATTAAAGAACTTGGTCTGATTTTATTCGTACTTAAATTAGTAGAAAGCTATCATTGAGAGTCAAAAACATTTACAATTAGAATCCACATGGAAAGGCTGAAAAGGAATGTGATAATCTCAAAACAGACGACTGAGGTGTCCGAGAGTGACCGAACAGGGATGCGGAGTCTTGCTTCAGCACCACGGAGAGATCATAACTAGGTTTTGTTTGCGCGTTTTTCTAGAGATGCTGATTGAAA
>NW_020172768.1:2502986-2536824 GCF_003031525.2 Neophocaena asiaeorientalis asiaeorientalis
AGGAGAGGTCCTGCTTCACCACCAGGAGAATAGTCTGGGGAGAGGGTGGTGGGGTAGGAGAGGTAGGACACTCGAATCAGTACGGAGATTGCTGCCGCTTAGAGTCCCACGCTGCTGTTGCTCAGCAGAGGTCAGCCGCGGGCGAACGTTCACCACGATAGCGCCCCGGCAGCCTTTCCAACGCCTGGCGTTGACTGGGGCACTGGCAGACCACTACAGCCAGCTCCCTCCTGCGCGGACCCCGCCCTCCTCCCCCGACTCCTCCCACCACCTCGGAGTTCGGGCGCCTGCGCACGGCGGCTGGTCGGCCCCCCGAGAAAGCCCATTGGCCGCTGGGTGAGGCCGGGCACTACCTCGCGCCTGTGGCGGCCGCACGTGCTGGGAGCGGAAGCGGCGATCGCAGCTATGGCGTCGTTACTTTGGGGAGGCGACGCAGGGGCTGCGGAGAGCGAGGGGCTGAACGGCCACGTAACTGCCACCGAACCGGGGAGGGCAAGGGGGTTAGGGGCTAGAACAGCACTCCCGGAGGGAAATGTGCTGGGGAGGGGAAGGGAGAGCTCCGCTACGGTTTGGAGCCGAGTGTCAGATGGTGGTGGGGAGGTGTGACAAGGATTTGGAAGAGGGCCACGGGAAAGGAGACCCCGAGAGAAACAAGACCTTTGGTTTGAAAAGGCAAAATGAAGACATCTGCGGGAGGGAAAGCAGCTGGGAGCCCCAAGTAGACCCTGAGTTTTCTACTGTCCCAATTTGACCGTTAAGCCTCAGCCTCCATCTCATCTACCAACGTGCTTTCCTATCTGCTATCCCTTGCTCGTGCTGTGACCCGCCGAGGACTGTCACATTTAGACTAGAGGCTTATAAAGAGGAATGTCATATACAGGGGCAGTAGAAAGTCTCCTCTGATTTTAGGATAATTCATACAGGAGACCTGCTTCTCAAAGGAATCCATTAATACATAATATCGCAAAGGAAACAGTATTGGCGTGGCCTTCCCTGCCTCCCTTCCAGCCCGTGTTAGGGGGTGGCACTGGGCTGCTTGATGCCTTGCTTCACAATATTGATTGAAATTTGTATCTTTCAATAGTTTTCAAACGTCATCCATCCCCGGAAGAACCTTCAGGGTATTAAGAGTACTACCGTTACAAACGTAGGTGAGTGTTGTTAAAGAAGATTGGGCTCAGTTCATTTAAAAAGCGTTGCTTTCCTCATGTCCCTGGCAACTTTGGCTCCCATAATTTAACATTCAAGACCCTCCACTACCTTTCCAGTCTTTTTACCCACTCCTCCACTGCTTGACCCTTCCTTTGTACACACTGTAGAGTCGGCAGGAGAAACTGGGATGATACGCTGGACGTTCCTGCTTGGCATTTATCTTTACAGTGGTTTCTCTTCCATCCTTTTAGACGGTTCTGTTAATAACACCGAAGAAGATGGTGAAGAAGATGGAGGTAGGAAATAAATTCATTTGCGTGTATTTACTGGCATTCTGTTTCCTTTAATCATGACTTTCACAACGTGGGTGAGTAATACCAACTTAATTGGAAAAGAACCATCTTTGCTTCTGTTTTCTTTATAAATAGTGAATATCAGAAGAAATACTAACTTAGGAGTCAGGATTACTTCTTTAGAGGAGATTGAAATAGAATATGCAGGAATGGGTTACGAATTTTCAGCTGGCAAGGAAAAATTAGGTCTGCTGGCAATAGATGTAGGCTTGGTTGAGGTTAGAGGTTGGTGTAGCAACAGAGCATAAGAATCTGGATCCTCGTGGAAACGAAAAGGAATTCTCAGTGCTGTGTCATTCTTTTTAGAACCTTCTTTTGGAAGAAAAATGAGAGTAGGAACAGTTGCTTGATATACAACCCGTGAATGGAAGGAAGCAACTTGTTAGATGTCATTCAGGAGGCTTGACGTTCCCCCTGCAATATCCCCTGTTTTATCCTTGCTTTTCTAGTGGAATTGGCAGCTAATTCACTCTTGAACAAGTTAATCCGGCAGTCCTTAGTAGAATCCAGTCACCGAGTTGAAGTCTTACAAAAGGATCCCAGCTCTCCACTCTACTCGGTGAAAACATTTGAAGAGCTGCGGCTGTGAGTATTTTTACTTTAAGTGTAGGAAAATTGCAGAGAGCATAGCACAGAACAAACTAAACTGCTAATAATAATAATCAGGATCTCCTTCGTGTTCTAATGGTCAGTATTCAAATGAGATGTGCACATTTTGCATGCAATTAAAATATAGCTCAAAGAGGAACACTAGGATATCTGAATTGTCCAACGACTTGTGAACATTTTTGATGGTAAAGTATTTTAAGCTTGCTGTGTTAAGGGGGATAGCTAAGCCAGACACAGCCGTATTGCTACTCTCCATACCAGAGTACAGATAACAGGAATTTTGATGACCCAAATACCCCTTTAGATAAGTTACAAGCTTTTACCTTTTTAATTATTTTTTTTTGTCTCAGATGGTATTTAAATGAATAACTTTCCCAAATAGGTTTGCATTTCCTAGGGAGTTATCAACTGGCATTAAGGAAATGTATTTAAATAGGTCGAGTTACTGATACGGACTTATGTAAGTGGAGAAATCCAAAATCCCAATGCCTGCTTTCTAGTTGGGGAGAAGCTTACTTATAATTAAAGGTTGGCTGCCAGTAATCTACCAATTAATCTACCAATTAAGCATGTCCAAAATGTGCATGTCATTGTAGTGGAAGTATTCCAGCCTACTTCACTTTATTCTCTTTCTAACTTCTATCCTGAGACCCCAGGAAAGACACATTTAAAAATACTGGCTCAGAAGAATGAGCTAATATGGCATCTTCTGCTCCTAGAGAGAATTGATATAAGAATCACCTAAATGAAATTTTGTTTTCTCTGAAAATTCACATTGAAACGTTAAAGTTTGTCATTGACTAAAAAGAAATAAACAATAAATCTCACTTAGTTTTCTGCTTGTGTGGAAAATAAAACTCTACTGGAAAATTGATGCACTTCTATCAGATGAGTTTTTCCTTTTTTTTTTCTTGGTTCAAGAGAAAGTTCAACGTTAGGCCCTCACTACTATCCTTGGCCTGGGCTTATGACATAACTTATTACTTTAGTGCTCCAACTGTGCAGACAGGATTGTACATATGTTTGAGAGTTGAGGTTTAACTTGTATATTTCCAAATATTGCTTTTTATACTCCCTTGCAAAGTGGCCTGATTTAGAAACGCCCCTTTCAAGTCTGTATTTCTGAGTCTACTGACACATCACAGACTTTAAGTATTTGATTTTTTGTGTTTTTTTGACAGAAAAGAAGAGTTACTAAAAGGGATCTATGCAATGGGATTTAATAGACCATCCAAAATTCAAGAGATGGCTCTCCCTATGATGCTGGCACATCCGTGAGTTTCTACGGTAGTGGTATTCCAACTGGTTATTTTTAGTCACTTATATTCAGTTTATGCCCAGGAGCTTGTATTCAGTTTATGTCCAGCACATCCTCTTTTCTACAGACCTCAGAACCTCATAGCCCAGAGTCAGTCTGGAACAGGAAAGACAGCTGCTTTTGTCTTGGCAATGCTAAGCAGAGTTAATGCCTTGGAATTGTTTCCACAGGTAAGGAAAGGCTGGGAGAGAGATGGGAATGCTTGCGGTGCCAAAGGTATTTTAGTAATAGGCAATATTGCTGCAATGATGTGATGATATTTAGAATAGACGTTCTTTCATAAAATCAGAGTACTTACCAGCTGAAAGTCTTAGGCGAGGTAGTAAATCTTTTGGAGTATGTTTTCTTGTCAGTAAAGATAACACTTATAAAGGTATGGATCACAGTTGTTCTGTTCACCCTTGAACCCTAACTTCAGTCACAGTGCTTGGCTTGTAGAAACCACTCCTTGAACATTGAATGAATGAATGAATGAATACCTGCCTCATAGGATTGTCATGCAGGTTGAGTGAATTAATGTACATTTTTAGCACCGTGCTCAACATAAAGTGAGCATTCAGTAGTGATAGTTATATAGCTGTAGGTCACCCAGTCCCTCCTACTCATTTAGTGGAGAAGGAAACAGAGGCTTGGAGAGGGAAAGGTCACACGTGAGGTCGCAGTTGTCAGAGAGCGACTGAGCAGGGACTAGAACTGCGCTTGCCCTTCTCCCAACCTAGTGTCAGTACATGGAAAGTATCTGGTGATCTCCCTCTTTCTCCAACCTGTGTTCATCGAATTGATTGACAAACTGGGAGCCCAAGTGTTGGGTGCGCTCAAAGCCATGGGGCAGCAAGGATTCCCTCAGGAAGTTTACAACCTGCGCAGCAAGATAACCTGTGGACATGGACGTGGGTGACTAGTGACAGGCATAGGAAATCCTGTGCTTTCTTTAGACAAGTTCAGGGAAATTTATATCTGGGGTTTGATATCATGAGTAAAAATCCTTTAGGAGAAGCTATGCTTGAACACGTGTTGAGAAATGTGTGTGGAAACTGTTTTTATCACTTTAGCTGTGTTTCCCTCTATCCCAGATCCTTCATTGAAGTTCAAAAATGCATTAAATATCACCAGTTTCTTCCATCGACATCTTCATTCATCAACAGCCACCATTTATAGGGGGGATGGAAGTAACAAATGAAAGAGTTTCAGGGAACATTCTGCCAGAGACGTGTAAGATGGATTGGACCAAGCAGGGAGTGCTCTGGAAATGGGCAGACTTTTAATATCAGGGAAGAGGTAATGGGGACCACACTCAAGCTGTAATTAGTCTTGCATCCCTTCTCTTTTTGATTCCCAGCCCCCCTACATTCCATTTTTCCTCTACCAAAACAGCGTGAGCCATAACCTGTGTTTCTTCATGACCTTTCAGAGAGGAACATATAAAAGGAAGCTGCTGCTTCATCCTTCAGCCCCTTCTCCACTTCCATACTCAGCATTCACCCTAGATCTATCAGCTGCTCAGTCGTATTCAAGTAAAAATATTCTGTTCAACCAAAATCTCCAGTTTCACTTCTGTGCCTCTCCCTCCACAAATTTTAATTGTATTTCAGAATTGCGTGGTGGCTGTTAATGAACCTTTCTCCTTCCCCCCTTCTCTCTCTCTCCCTCTCTCCCTCTCTCAGTGCCTCTGCTTGGCTCCTACTTATGAACTGGCTCTGCAAACTGGCCGTGTGGTCGAACGGATGGGGAAATTCTGTGTGGATGTTCAAGTGATGTACGCCATTCGAGGGAATCGAAGTATGTACCAGCAAGCCAGCCCTGGCTGATACTTTAAATCCCGACTGCACCACTGACACAGTCGTGGTATATACCTTCTCTGCTTTCTTGCCTCTAAAATGGTGGATATAATGGCACCTATATCATAGAGTTGTTACTGGAATTAAATAAAATGATACAGATAAAGCACTGTGCACACCCCTGGCACATAATAAGGACCCAGTAAGTGTTAGCTGCATCACTCCCACGGCCCAGAAGAGGATGCTTTTGCTTGTTCTTTTCTGTGAGGCTCAGTCGTTTTGTGCAGAACAGCTTTTATTGTTTCACTTTTTCATTAAAGTATTACATGCATAAAGTGAAAAAAAAAAAACTTTAAAACAGAAAATTCAAAGGTAAAAGTGAAAGTTGTTCTTTCTTTCAAAAACCTATTTCCGAAGACAACTATGGTTTTGTTAACAAATCTTTGTGTGCTTACAAAAATGGGAGCATTTTTTTTATACTGTTCAAAAACTTACGCGTTTTAAACATCTTTTCATGTCAGTATGTGTAGCCCCACCTCATTCTTTTGACTAGCTGTATAATCTTCTGTCATTTATTTCATGTAACCTGTTGATAGACGTTTTGGTTGTTTTCCATTTGGGGAAGATTTGTAGGCCTTTCACTGCTGTGCCAGTGTTTCTGTAGGACAATAGGACAATGGGAATGCTGCAGGGTGGCTTTTTTTTTTTTTTTTTTCTTTAAGTAACCTGTGCCTCCCAAGTCTCAGAGACGCCGTAACCCAGGGTGGCTTTTAAAATGACCGTGGGGCAGAATCAAATATGCGCGACTGTTATCGTTACTGTAAAGCTAGAAACTTGGGAATTTATCCTAAAACTCTGTAAAATCAAAAACCACAAAGACCCTCAGGGTTGGCACTTGGAAAACCATTATGAAATGTGTTTCATTACCGGGAATTGCGGATGGTTAGAGTCGTTTGCATCTGAAGGAAACCTTTAAACCCTTTTCCTTTGCTCCCTAGTTCCCAGAGGCACTCATGTCACCAAACAGATTATAATTGGCACTCCTGGGACTGTCCTAGATTGGTGTTTCAAGCAAAAATTAATTGATTTGACTAAGATTCGTGTGTTTGTCCTGGATGAAGCAGATGTGATGATCGACACGCAAGGATTCTCAGACCAAAGCATTCGTATTCAAAGGTAACCTTCACATCCAGCCTTTTCTTCCTGGGTCTTCTGTCCAGGGAAGGAATTTCACTTGTCTGCTGCTCCTAATTGTCTTTACTGCTTATTCCCCACTTCTTTCACCTTTAAAACAAGTTGGGTTTTCATTATTTTCACCAGCTCAGTGGGCCTTCAGCCTGCTGTAATTTCCCAACTTCTTCATCTTGTAACCTTGCCTGATTGCTTTACTCTTGTGCTGCAGGCTTACAGATGGAACCCATACACAGTGGGTCTGCACCAAATTTTGCCAGTAATCTTATATTTGAGCAAAATTCTAAAGAGAATTCATTAAAACCTGATAGCGCTATTGTGAGGACACAGCAGCCTGGGATCAGTAGCCTAGTATCTAGTCCTGACTTTGCCTGTAAGTTGTTAAATAAATCCTGTCGATTTCCTAGGCCTCTCTCCCAGGATCACCAAGGGGCTTAAAATTTCAGATTATCAGCCCAGCCTGAACCTTACTGAGTCAGAATTTCTGGGAATGGGCTATAAGAGTCTGCATCGCTCATTTTTAAATAAAGTATTTATACACTGTGTTAAATTCAAGTATAATATTGAAAGACTTGTAATGATAACCAGTAATCCCCTGCCCCATCCCCTAGAGAATACTGCCCGTTACGACATTAACTTTCATACCTTTAAATAACCTGCTCACATTGGTATTTCTCGTTGTAGATTCGTTATATACAACGTTGTTGGTTACATTCACAGCTGGTATTGATATCATTATCACAACACAAATAACGTTCACTGCTGAGTATTGAATTATTATAATTATGTTTTCCTTGTGCTTCTCCCCCTAGAGTTGGCTATTTTCCTTCATTTGGTTACTATCACTGTGTAGCGGTCTTTAATTTTTCTCTACCTGTTTCATCATACATGTCATATGTCAATGATATCTCCAGATAGTCAAATACATCTTAAAATTCCATCAGTTTCTTTTTGTCTGGAAGATCTCCCACACTCACTGTCTCCAGTTTCAGCCTGGACTGGTTGCACTCCCGTCCTGTGGTCACAGCCGCATTACAGGTTTCCCCTGTTCTCATTAACAGTTTCGAATCTCCTGTCTTGTGGGTCCTTCTTCTTGGCGTACTGTTGGTTTACTGAATATGCTGGAAGGTATCTGCTAATGGCTTCCTGCAAAAGGATGTGTAGGAAGTTCATTTTCTAGCCCCTGCTTGTCTGAAAATGTTTTTACTGTACCTGTAAATTTGATCTTTGGGTTGAGTTTCCCTGGATGTGGAATCCTGTCTTGAAAAGCTTTCTTCCTGTAAATTCGGAGATAGTGTTAAAAACAGAAAAGTGGTTGTTTTTTTTTTTTACTATAATTAATGCTCTGTTTCCAGTATTGCTGCTGGAAAGTTTAATGTCTTCCTGATGCTCAGACTTTTGTCTGTGATCTGTTGTTTCCTCACTAGAAGGTTTTGGAATCTTTTTCTCCATGATGTACTGGAACTTCTCAATGATGTGCTTTGGTGCAGATCTTTTTTTCTTCATTGTACTAGACACATGGTACACTCTTCTCATTCCCAAAACTTGTACATGCCAGATCTGGGGAAATATCTTATGTTACTTCTTTCCCTGCGGTGACCAACTTTTTAGGAAGACAACCCGGGATACAGTCATAGCAGGCAAATATATATGTACATACGTACACACACATATATCTCATATATATATATACATATATATATATAATACAGAAGAAATAATCGTACACGTGTTATTACTTTGACATAAAAATATGGAAAATACGTTTATTTGAAATTATATATTATCCTGTACTTTCCTGTTACATTAGTGCTACTATTTAAACACAACAACTGTAGAGCTAAACTGGCAATTAGTAGTAACTCATAGGAGAACTAATTAAACAATATGTATGAGAAAAATACAGCAATAATGTTTTGTCTCTGATACAGCAATTTAATCTTTTTAAACATGATAGGCTGCTTAAATTTTGGATGCTGTGCTATTGTATATTCTTTTTTTTTGGCCACACCACACAGCTTGCAGGATCTTAGTTCCCCAACCAGGGATCAAACCCGGGCCCTCAACAGTGAGAGCGCTGAGTCCTGACCACTGGACCTCCCTGGAATTCCCTATTGTATATACTTAAGATACATAATTATAGAACTATTTATGAGGAGAACGTAAATACGATAGAACTGATTGAACATATTACAGTAAGTCCCCACATACAGATGAGTTCCGTTCCAAGGGCGTGTTCGTTAAGTCCAGTTTGTTCGTAAGTCCAACAAAGTTAGCCTGGGTACCCAACTAGCACAATTGGCTATATAGTACTGCACTGTAATAGGTTCATAATGCTCTTCACACAAATAATACATAAAAAACAAACACAAAAAATAAAATATTTTTAATCTTACTTTTCAAGTACCTTGAAAGGTACAGTAGTGCAGTACAACAGCTGGCATTACAGGGACTGGCATCAAGTGAACAGGCAAGAAGGGTTACTGACTGGAGGAGGGAAAGGAGGTGGGAGACGGTAGAGCTGAAGGATTGTAAGTAATAGGAGACGGAGGACAAGCTGCAGTGTCACGCCTGACGTTGCTGGCACAGGTTCTGGTTCCTTGCTGGATTCAGTTCTCTCTACCCTCTTGTAAAACGATCCAGTGACGTCTGGGTAGTAGCTCTTTTTTTCTCATCATAGATGACATGGTAGCAATGGATTGCATTCTGAACGGCTGCTGCAACCTTCATGTACCATTCTGCATTCGGGTCCTGTGCGTCAAAAACTAACGGTGCCTCCTCAAATAAAGAAAATCCTCTTGCCATTTCCTGAGTCATGAATCTCTTCAGTTCTTCAGTTACTTCCTCCTCTTGTCTCTCTTCGTCCTTTCTCTGGGCCTCCAGTTCCATCAGGTCTTCATCAGTAAGCTCCTCGTGTTGCACAGCAAGGAGTTCAGTGAAGTCGTCCTCTTGCTTCAAATAAAGATACTGCACTTCTGTACTCTATACAGTATGGCACAGTAAAGTACACAAAAGCACAACCACTTGTAGAGGGTGCATGCACGTGACAACATACGCCAGACACGTGAACTAACTTAACGTGATTGGACATGTGAGCACACATCCGCATCTTTGAAGGTTCACAACTTGAAGGTTCGTATGTAGGGGACTTACTGTACCTGTATTTAATGACAGAGACAATAATGACACTTTTTTTTCTGTCTCACCGTGTGGTAAGATGTTTTGACTCTCTTTTCTAGTATCCTCTGAACTCCCTGCAGCCCTCTTTTCTTGTCTGTGGCAGTAAAACAGAATACAGTCAAATCTAAAATTCATTTTGACTTGCAGCTCTGCCCTTATTAAGCCCACACTGATTCTTGTTTTTTGGGGGGGGGAGTATAGTTGATTTACAGCGTTGTGTTAGTTTTCGGCTGTACAGCGAAGTGAATCTGTTATAGGTATACATATATCCAGTCTTCTTTAGATTCTTTTTTGATACATGTCATTACAGAGTATTGATTTGAGTTCCCTGTGCTATACAGTAGGTCCTTACTAGTTATCTATTTTATATATAGTAGAAACCCACACTGATTCTTGGTATCAGTCCAGTGTGATATCCTCTGAACAAAAGTGTTCAAGCATAGAATACTTAGGAGTTTACCTACTAGCAACAGTGGTTTTTAGACTTGCAAGAATCAATTTCTAGCTCCTTCAAAATGTTCTTCCACTGTACCCGCAGGCTTGTTTCGGTGGACCAGCTGTTTGTCATTCAGATCCTTTGCATCTATAAATCCATCGTTTAGGTTATCCATGTCTAAAATGTCCATCATTTTCAGACGCTCTGAAGTCTATTAGATGTCATCATAAGTGAAACCCCTTCTCCTCAGGGAAAATGATTATAAAGCACAGAGGTGACTTAAACTTGTCAAACGGAAAGATGGATTCTTTACAAATTTAGTAAAGAAATTAGAAAGTCCTCAACTTGGCTGTCCTTTTCTGCTGACATTTTTCGACTTCTGCAGCAGTTTTATTCCTAAAAAAAGGAAAAATGAGTCATTTTTTGCTACAGGTTTTTGTTGCAGCCTTTACAGAACACCAGACAGCTCAGGTGCAGTCAGTACAAGGCCTCTTCACAAGTCATCAGACAGTTATGGAGACACAGTGTGTTATTTCTATTTTACTATAATCTTTTCTCCATTCTCATCCTTGACGTATTTCCAGGTTGGAGTTGGACATTCTTTTTGTCTCAAACTTTGAAAATAGGCCAACATTTTAAATCTTTTCACTGGCCAGCTGCAATGGCAGGCATCTTGTAGGCACACGTCTGAGGTAGCTCTGCATCCATTTCTGCACAGTTAGAAATCTTAGTAAGGCTTCTGCAAGTTTGAAATAACAAAATGACCCAAAACTTTGGTAATGAAAAGCTCAGTATCACAGGTAAGCATATTGTATGTGTTTTTAAAAGTATTGTGTACAAAGGATGCAGGACATTTAGCTGGTAAGATCTTTTCATGTTCTTTGATAAGGAATTTATAGACTGAATGGAATATGCCAGAATATACATTTGCACTGTCTGCCGCTCGTGCAGGGAGTTGAACAAAGGCTACTTTGTATTTGGATACAATGTCAGCAGTCTTTTGTTGTATATTTTCTGTGTTGTATAAAAACTTCATAGAAGCCAAAAAGATGTTTTGAGACTCCATTTTTTCAAAACCAAATACCTAAGAGATGGGAGGGGTGGGGCGTGTATTTTGTGTTACCGTGATTTGAAATCTCACTGGATATACTGTAGAAGCATGGTCTCTGGTAAGATCTGAGACACTCCACTCTACACTGAGAGAGGAAAGACGTCTGTTATCAAAAGTTCCCACCTTGTTCACCCGCAGGACACTTTACTTGCAGCCTCTGAACCAGGAAATGTAACTTGACTCAGTTTCATAGGGGTGGCAAGGGAAAGATAGAGTCACATGTGTCCCTTTGCATGGTGTGGGCAAACTAATTCAGCTGAGCACTGGTGTGTTTGGAGGAGGCAAAAAACTTAATTTAGAAGTATTGCCTGTCTCATCCTGAACTTGTGCGATGCAGTTTCCATATTTGCTTTCCACATCCCTTCTCCACCAGGCCTAGTCCCGAATTCATCCCTTCATTTGTGCAGTCCACTCTGTTTCCATTATTTACCTCTTTAACCCAGTTGTATGTGTCATTCCATCCGTCACTAAAATAACACAGTCGGTTAGCCTTTTTCTGTCCTGTCTGGATCATACTGGCATTGTCCTCTGTTTCTTTTCCATAGCTTCCTTTTCTTGTCTTATGGATGCAAAACATCCATAACACAAGAAAGATACGTGATATCTACAGTTATCTCTTTGAGGATATTAATTATAGCATTAAATTTTTTTCTGTTCTCAACCCTGACTCTGAGTGATTTGAGTTTCCTTTTATGTTTGTTGGCTACAGTCTGTCTTTGTGACGGATCTTTCCTCCTCACATCTGGTGACCCTGCACTAGCCTTTCATAACCCAAGCTGAGGAACTAGAAAGCGTATTTATCGACAGCTCTTATTTATCGGCGGTTGGGGCGTGTGACTTGGAAGCTTCACTTTAGGACGCTTGTCACCTGGAGGTCTTTAGGAGTATGTAATGTCTCTGATCTCCTTCCCGGGACACTCGGTTGCTGGCATCCTGGGAGCAGAGCAGGATGCTCTGGTGGATGGGCTGGGAGGGGTCCACCGTTCAGTATACGTATTTTCACTTGATCCCCTGTTCAGCTGTCTGCTTCACCCTCACCTTCTGCTGAGGCTCTTCTGCTTGTACAAGCTTAGCTGCCAAAGAAGGGTGGGGTCCATCTGCTCCTTGTATATATTTTCATCCAGCCTTCCTGTTTAAAAAAATGTGGGCCCAAGATCAAGCAAGACTCCCTTCTTGCCATCCCCTACCAATAAGTTGGTATGTTTAAATGTAACAGTGAATAAAAGATGCAGAAGTCCAGGGAAGATTCAATAGTCAAAAAGGGCTTTTCTACTAAAAAGAATATTGAGTAAAATTAGGGTATTCATGTTGGTTGTTCATCCCTCCATTGTTCAGTTTTCCTTTCTTTTGCTTAAAATACATTAAATCACAGCACTGTCCAATAGAAATATAATGTAAGCCACGTGTGTAATTTAAAATTTTTCTAATAGCTACATTAAAAAAGAAACAGGTGAAATTCATGTTATAGACTATTTTATTTAACGTGACATATCAAAAATAGCATCTTAGCAAGTAATGTTATCAATCTAAAAATTGTTAATGAAATATTTTGCATTCTTTCTTTTCATACTAAGTCTTCAAAATCCAGTGTGTTCCGCAGAGCAGCCCATGTTTCCTTCCCTTGGGCAATTTGTGTAAGTTTTCTTTCTGGAATGAAATGGCCGCAGCCTGGGGCTACCAGTCCTAGTGCCCTCTTTTTCCAGGTGAAGGGTGTGGGAGAGCAGATGGCAGAGCGACGCAGCCTGCTGATACAGATTCTCCTCATGTCTTCTCACAGCCCTCACCCCACCCCACCAGGCCTCTGGTCTTGCACGTCCTAGGCCTCCCAGTGGTTCTGAGGGAACCGCTGTCTTTGCATCAGCACTTCCCTCTGTAGCGCTCGTATTGTAGCTTCATCCACTTTCTTGGTTATCACACTTTTCCGTCTTGCAAAAATATATTGAAACATCCACCCGTTTCTCTTATCTTATTCTGCACGTTTTGTGAGTTCATATCTTAATCACTTTATAGTCACATTAGTGGGATGCTGGACGCTGAGAAGGTAACAAACGTAGCCTCCCGTGGCCAACCAGAAATCGGTCTGATTGTTGTTTGAAAAGCTCCCAGATGATTCAGGTCCCAGGCTTGAAATAATGTTTGGGAATCGGTGGACTGTATGAGCTCACCTGCTCCCTTTTAGCCCTAACAGCTTACTCTCTTAGTGCTCTGTTGTCTTCTCAAAGGCAGTGATTCCTCTCTGGTCTCTCTTCTATTTTGTTGTTTAAAGAATTAACTTTTTAATTGATGTCTAAAATATGTACAGAGAAATATACAAACCCTAAGTGTACTGCTGGGTGAACTATCACAGAGAGGCTGTGCTCGTGGGACGGTGGCCCAGGTCAAGACACAGAACTTCACTGGCACCCCGGAAATCCCCTGCAGCCCCTTTCCTGTCACCCGCCCCTCTCTCCTCCACAGGCTTAGCTGTATCCTGACTGCTGACTCCGTGCATTCATTTTGCCTTTTTTTTTTGAATTAGCCTCTGTTCACTGTGGGTTCAGTTTACATTCCACATGCAGTAGCAGCTTCCCCGGCTGCTCCCCTTTTACTTATATCCAGGTTCTTCCCGTTCCAAATAGACTTAATGTGGCTGTTCTTTCCCGCCCCAGAGATAGAACGCCTGCCATCGAATGATGAGCCTCTGTGCCCTTCATCCGCATGGAACTTGTGCGGGATGATTGCCGTAAACAGCACCTAGACTGACACCCTAGGCTTCACGAGCCCATCTCTCCTAAGGAGAAGACTGGCGTGAAAACCCAGATCACTTACCTACACTTCACTCTGGAGCCCCACATTCAGTGTATCCATTTTCCCAGATTCTCGGTTGGCAGGAGGGCCTGACACGTGGCGCTCTGCAGCAGGTGTAGTTGTCGTGGCCGCAGCACGTTTCACGGTGACCCCAGAGCAGGAGCAGGGGCGTGGGGGGCAGCTGATGGCCGTGGGCGTCAAGTGCTGGAAGCGGCCCCTCCAGGAGAGGGACAGGCCTGGCCATCGGGTGACGGCCTTCTTCCCTCCTCTCTCGTAGAGCTTTACCCTCCGAGTGCCAGATGCTCCTCTTTTCAGCGACCTTTGAAGACTCCGTGTGGCAGTTTGCGGAGCGAATCATTCCTGACCCCAACATTATCAAGTTACGGAAAGAGGAGCTGACCCTGCACAACATCCGACAGTATTATGTGCTGTGCAGGAATAGGAAAGACAAGTACCAGGCTCTGTGCAACATTTACGGTGGCATCACCATTGGCCAGGCCATCATATTCTGCCAGGTGAGTCTGCCGGGACTTGTCTTACTCGTGCCTGGGTTTCTGTGCAGGTGGAGCCGGGCACCGTGTTCGGTGCTTTTTGTACATTATGGTGTTTAATCTTCAGAGCAACTCTGAATAGAGGTTATCTGTATTTTATGGGTGAAACTGAGGTAATGGAATAGGACCTCAATATGGTGTGAAGCGGAGGGCATCCTTCTTTTATTTCTTCTTTTCTTTCTTTCTTTTTTGGTCGCGCCGTGCCACGCCGCTTGTGGGATCTCAGTTGCCTGACAGGGGATTTAACCTGGGCCACGGCAGTGAAAGCCTGGAATCCTAGCTACTAGGCCACCAGGGAACTCCCTGGGCATCCTTCTTTTAGAGGGACTGCTTCTAACACTTGCCCATTCAGGTTGATGTTTATTGTAGTGTTTCCATAGATACCCTTTATCAGGTCAAGAATGTTCTCTTCTACTCCTAACTTACTATGAGCAAAGTAGCCACTCAGTCACTCACTATTAACAGCCCCTTGTTTTTATTTTCGTATTTGCTTTTCCTACCTGACGTTTTTCGTGTTCGTGTCTTGGTTGTATTTTTTCACCACCATGTGCACACTGTCAGCTCCATGAGGGCAGGCTCTCACCTGTTCCACTCACCTTCATGCCCCCGCCCTAGAATAGCCCCACCCAGCACTTGGGTGGCCCTGGAAATGTACTTGTAGAGTAAAGGAAAGCTCAGCTCTGCCACGTGACCATGTGACAACTAGCCATGTGACCTTGGGCGAAGCTTTGGGTTTATCTCTCAGTTCCTTAAAATGAACTTGGGTAGCTACCTCATCAGATCATTATGAAAGCAGATGGACGTGATGCACGTAAAGGTTTTAGCAAAGTGCCTGGCGTACACAAGGATGTCATCAGTGTTAGGTTACCTCATTTTGTCATCAGACCACCATGAGAGGTGGGCGGAGCATCTTATTCTCCGTTTCAGGGCTGAGAAGCCAAAGCTCTTACAGGTTGAGAGGCTGTGCCCCTTAAAAGCACAGGGGAGGGAGAATCCCCTGCCACATTCTCAGATCCCTCTAGGCCCCAACGGGAAGGTGAAGCAAAACTCCTCTGCAGCACCCAGCTCCCATGCCCTGCAGACATGAGCGCTGCACACATAGCCAGGCGGCTTCAACTTGGGCGCCATGCTGGGTTTTGATTTTCATGCAGACTCGTCAGAATGCCAAATGGTTGACTGTGGAGTTGATGCAGGATGGCCACCAGGTGTCTCTGTTAAGTGGAGAGCTGACTGTGGATCAGCGAGCTTCCGTCATTCAGAGGTTTCGAGACGGGAAGGAGAAAGTTCTTGTAACAACCAACGTCTGTGCTCGAGGTGTGTATGTGTACGCACTTAAAGTCAAGTTATTGAGGTATCGTTTACATGTGACAAAATTCTCTCTTTTTAAGATACGTTTCAGAGAGTTTTGACAGACATATATAGTCACGTACCCGTCATTGTGATCAAAATACAGAACATCTCCATCTCCCCCCAAAATTCCTCAGTGCACATTTTCAATGAGTCTCTGTAACTGGTGACCCCTGCCAGCTACTGACCAGATCTCTGTCTCTGTATTTTTGTCTTTTGCAGAACGACACGTAAGTTAAATCATACAGTTGGTAGCCTTTGTGTCTGATTTATTCTACTTGACACCATAGTTTGGAATTCATCGATGTTGTTACACGTATCAGTAGGTCATTCCTTGCTATTGCCGAGTAGTATTCCGTTGACTGGGTCGTACCGCAATCAGGTCTTCCTTTCACCAGCTGGTGGACATTTGGATGGGTTACAGCTTGGGGCTGTTTGGGCTAAAGCTGTAATAAACATTCATGTATAAGGCTTAGGTGGACATATGCTTTCATCTCTCTCGGGTAAATGCCTAGGAGGAGGATTTCTGGGTCATGTGGTAAGTGTATGTTTAGCTTTATAGGACACTGCAAAACTGTTCTCCAGAGTGGCTGTACCCTTTTGCATCTCTACCAGCAACACAGGAGAGTTCCAGTTGTTCTCCATCCCTGTCAGTAATTGGTATTGACACTCTTTCTTCATCTTAAGCTTTCTAGTAGATGTGTGTGGTATCTCGTGTTTTCAACTTGTGTTCCCTAACGACTAATGATGTTGGTCATCTCTGAGGTGTTTTTAATTTTAAAACTGTTGACTACTGGAAGAAAAATCTTTGTTTTTTCAAGAGGAGGGCCTTCGTACTTTCCTCATTCCTCCTGTATCCTTGCCTACACCGCATACTCAAACCATGTTTCCTAATTTATTACTAGTTCACCAGATAGAACCGAGGACCTGCCATGAGTGCTGAGCTTGGCATTTGGAGGAGTAGCCTAAAAAAGGATGAGGTTCCTTCCCCTCGGGAGCACGCTGCCTAGACTCCTGACTCTCTAGACCAGCACTAGCCAATAGAAATTTTTGCATTGATACAAATCTCCTATATATGGTGGCTGCTGTGCACTTGATGTGTGACTAGTGTGGCTGAGGAGCTGGATTTTTAATTTGAGTGAATTTATATAGCCATGAGGCCAGTGTTTACCATACTGGACAGCACAACTCCAGACCCCAGAGAAAAGAGGGCACAAATTGCTCCAGAGTCAAAGCACAGTACAGGCAGGACAAGGATTACGACCCAGACAGCTTATTAGTGTTGAGGAATGGAGGCACTAGGTGAGCACACACGTTAGCAGTGAAAGGTATGAAAGGAAGGGGAGGACTCTTGGAAGTCTCGAGTCGTTTGTACTTCATCCTGTACTGTTTGGGCAGCTGGATTCTAAACACAAGTGCTCTGGACGTTGCTGTGGTGACCACAGTGACGATTAGAGGAGTGGGAGATGAGGGACTGGGGAGACCAGTCCGGAAATTGTTGTAACAGTTGAGGCAATGGATAAAATGGCCTGACGAGAACAATGGCCGTGAAATGGGGTGGAGCGGGGGCCCTGTGATGGGTAAGGGGATCTGAGACTAAGGGGCTTGCTGCGCACTTAGCACAGTGGGGGTGGAGAAGATGGAAGGGCTCTGTGACCTGCTGAGAGCCCCTCCCCAGCACACAAGCATGCACACGCGCTTTGTACATATTTAGACTTACGTATAATTCGCTTCTACTGACACTCTTATCCGGCATCATAGACATACATACTTGCAAGCAAACTGCCTGACCAAAGGACCTATTTCATTTACGTAAAAGCAGGTGTGATTTACAGATTGTGTCTATTAAATGAGAATTCCCTTGGCAAATGTGGTTCTTGAATAGCTATGTCCTGAGGAAAAAGTTGCAGGACCCTGCAGTGTCGTTCCTCTTCCAGGGATTGATGTGAAGCAGGTCACGATTGTTGTGAACTTTGACCTGCCTGTGAACCCAGCAGAGGAGCCGGACTATGAGACCTACCTCCACCGTATTGGGCGGACAGGCCGCTTTGGGAGGAAAGGCCTTGCCTTCAACATGATCGAGGTGGATAAGCTGCCCCTGCTGATGAAGATCCAGGACCACTTCAGTGAGTAGTACCCTTCATGCCCAGAGCTGTGGACCTGCCCACGTTGACAGTGACGATGTGTGTCATGGACCTCGAGCCCAGAGGCTTGTGATCGGGTGGGGGCAGGAGCCAGGGAGTAGGCTTCTACTTCTCAGTGCCAGAGTTCCTAACAGGAGGTGGGGGTAATTAAAGGAAGCTGTGAAAACCAAGTGGAATTGATAGGAGCTCGTATTTCTATCTTATTGCTCATTCTGGGATCTGGAGCAGATTTTACGTCCATGAAGAACCACCCTAGGCAAAGTAATAAGCTCCTTTAAGATGATATTGTGTCCCCAGCTTCCTTTTTTATGTACATTTTTCCCTTCCTGTTGCCCCAGCGACCAACTAGGACAGTCCTAAATCCTGAGGCCTGCTGCCTTCCTCCAGTGCCCGCCCCCCGCCCCCCCAGGCGTGTTGCAGTCTGGTGGAAACTTGAAGGGTAACAGAAGCTGAGATGTCCCCCTGCCCCAGGGCCCTGGATAGATACGGCTGCGGAGCAGGCGAGGAAGAACCCTCGCAGGACTCCAGATGTATCTTTCACCTTTAGGACAATGGTACTTAACCTCTGTGGGAAGCAGAGGACACTATCCCCGGGGAAATGCAACAAGCACATATGTGCAGTTTGGAATATAATTTTAAAAGGTTTGCAGGCTGGCTGCGGACCCTTCAGGGAAGTTGATTAAGCACCCCTGCATTAGGATAATGGAGGAGGGATGGGGGCGGAGAAAGAACCATTAAGATCACTGTTGCTGTGGTAATCAACACTCCCCGTTGCCATTCAGCAAACCTGCCCCCTCAGTGCACACGCCCACTTCACCCTCCTGAGCTCAACCAGGCACCTTCCCAGGTTCCCCTCTCTGCACTCTGGCGATTTTTTTCTGCCCCACAGTATTTAGACATGTATGTTGTCTTGTCTGGTGCATTTGATGCCATTGTAGTTAGTATGGATTGGTTATTTGGATACCATCCCTTCCTTACCTAATCGAGAGAATGTCCCAGTATCTCGAGGCTTTCCATACAAGGTGTCTCTATCTTCAGAAATGCAATTGGATGGAATGAAATTTCGTTTAGGCCCTGGGATAAGACTGTTCCATTCTCTTTTGTTCTTTTAGACAGCAGTATTAAGCAACTCAACCCTGAAGACATGGACGAAATCGAAAATATTGAATATTGAAGAAAGAACTTTATCGTTTACAAGTGTTCTGGTTTATGTGACAATGTAGGTTTTGAAAGTGATTTTTTACGTTGAGCCTTTTTCAACATGAAACTGTTAATATATGGCAAAATAAATGTTGTGGTAGCCTTAGTTTTAAGACCTGAGGTCTTTCTGAACCAAATTGATGTGAAGCACTTGATCCTTTTGAATAAATAAAGGGAGATTATTTCTTATTCCAGTCTTTTCACAGATAAACATCTTTGCGTGGGCTACTGGGTTGTTGTGGGATTTAGTTTATAGAATCTGAGCAGGTCATGCCGCTTGTGAATATCTCATGGTGCCGCGAGATGGCAGTAGAACGTCACTGTTTCTGGAATTTGAGTTGGTCAAGTGAAAAAACCACACGTCTTCAGACTTGCTCACTGCTGCCCCTCCCACCCCTAGTGTCTTCCCTACCTCCCCCTCGCCCCCTCCCCACACATGCACGCACCCTTGCACCCCCCGCACAGACACACACTCTCACGTGTGAGTGCAGGGTGAAACCTTCACAAAGTAAAACGATTTGAAAGAGTATTTTGCTGCTTTTTTAGTGTTTCAACCAACACAGAATTTCAAGATATTGTTCTGTTTTACTTCTTAATGTCTTCAAATTAGAGAAGATTTAATCCATCATCAGTTAATGTCGTAGTCTCTGAAAACGTGGCTTTATTATAGACATTTCTTAAAAACAGGCAGTGGAGGTGGGGGGAACCCACTTGCCTTAGTAAAGAGGTGACACTTCAGGGAGCCAAAGGGTTTCACTTTTAAGAACTTAAAGGTGTATCTGAGAGTCCTGGATGCTTTCCTGCAAGTCCCACTGAGATGCTTCTCATTTCTCACATTTGCTCCTAAAAAGTGAAACAGTGGGCTTGAGAAAAAGGGGGGGAAATTGATACTCTCCCAGAAAGCCTGAGCAGGTTTTGCAGCCCACAGCCAGAGCTGGGCCCCAGCTCTGTCACAGCAGACTGCCACCAGCAGCCTCAGTGAATGCACCTGTCATCCCGGTGTGGAGGGGTGTTTCTGGCCTATGTCTTCTGATATCCCACGTGCATGTCACCTGCCCGTGTTGTATCCTGTGGGCAGGGCTCAGAAATACATGAAAATCGTTCAGCCTCCTCACCCCACAGCATATATTTATCGTACACCCTTTTTGCTAAGCACCAAGGAAGAGAGATGAATAAGATGTACCAGTCATTTCAGAATTCAGAGTCTCACAGCAGAGACTCAGAATAAGCCAACATTATTTTAATAATGGTCTTTGCTTAAGGAAGGGGTTCAGAGGAGGCGCCCCAAACACCGTCGGGGCCGGTTTCCCAGAGGAGAAGACATCGTGTCTCCTCTCATAGGAGAGAACGTGAGTTGCACGGTGCCTCTCCTCAGGTACTTAGCACCCCCTTGCGCTCCCCTAACGTAGATCCACTGAGTCAGTGTTCCAGATCCAGCTGATTGCCAGAATTACCTGGAGAACTTGGGGAAAAAATACAGATTTCTTCCCCATACTGTGCACCAAAAAGCAAACTCTCTTAGTGTAGCGCTCAGAAACACAGTTACCTAAGGGAGCTGAAAACGGGTAAAGCAACAGGTCTTACAGACCACTGTCTCAGGGAGGAGATGCCGAGGCAAAGAGAAGTCCCGGGGACAGAATCTATAAAAAGTAGAGCTTCCGCCTCTGAAGGTCCACTCGTGTTCTCCTTATGGTATGTCTGCCTTCCTCTCTGGGCCGGATCAGCGTATCCACTCGATACCCAGACCCCAACACAGCGCCCAGCATGTAATAGGCAGTCAGTGAATACTTGTTCTGTTGAGTGCATATTCCCTGGCCATCTCTTCCTTCACTAACGTTCTTCCTTGATGTTTGCCACCTTGGTTTTGAACCGCAGTCATATGGCGCAAGATGAATAAACGTAGGAAGTGTTTCGAGAGGGTTTGCTCTCTCTTACTATTTGAGAATTGAGTTGGACTTTCCATCATAGTCAGCTGAGCATTGGGGTCTCTTAAGTAAGATTTTACTACCTCCCTTTCCGGTCCAGATCTGATGGAATCTCTGTCAGTTACCCTCACAGGCGTCTTGAGCGATTTCCGTTTGGCAGCTATTCCCAAAGAGTCTGCAAATAGTGGGCATTCTTCCTGCCCCTTTGCCCCTCACTTCCATTTGTCTCTCCACCTAGGAGGCAGAAATCCATCCCTGTTGTGTGTGCATCACAGCCTGTCCAGTTGGGCAAGTCGACACTCCCAAGGCTGTCTTGCGGGGCACAGCTCCTCGTTCAGAACTGCCAGCAGCCTTCGCATCTCTGTGCCTGGCCGGGCCAGTGTTGTCTTTCTCCGTGGATGCCGGCCTGAGGAAGAGTACGTGGGGAAGCCGGGAATAGCTGGATGATTCAGTGCGTCCGTGAGCCGGGCTAATCAGCTGTGTGTTACTTCGCAGCAGACAAACCAAATCCATTCGGTTTATGTTGGCCAGCTTCAGACTGTGAGCATATTGAAATTCCCGATGGCATCGAGCAGGGCTGTAATTTCCAGCGGGAGTCGTGAGTGAACACCTCGCCGCCGCCAGGGGCACAGATTCCTTGGACGCTGGGTGCTGGATCTGAGGCAACTATGAATAACAGGAAAGGCAAACGTGTGGGTCCTAGTCTGGTAGGACGTCTGACAGCCCTTCTCAGGAGACATGACTGCTTTTGCTCTTGAGAAAGTGTTGACGTTCCCGGCAGACGTCGGGCCCCAGGAGAGCTCTGGCAGACTGCACGTGTGGTCAACAGTGGAAAGTCTTAGAGGATCGCTGGGGGTTAAGCGGTACCTTTCCAGAGAAGACCCTGGGAGAGGAGCCGGTTGTGTCCAGCCTTGGTTCGGCTCCTGGTCCCCTGAGAGGTTCAGCCTCCTTTCCGTTGACTCAAGTGGGGGCCCAGGTCAGAGAGAGGACCGAGGCGGAGACAGTGCAGTTGCCGGGGTGGACGCAGCAGTGGGGCCCAGAGCGAGGGGCTCCCCGTGGGCCTGCTGTTCTTTGCCCTCCGAGCCCAGGGGCCTTCCTGCTGCGGTACGGAGAGCCCTGCAGGCTGGTCCGGAGGGCACATTCGTTTTCTCAAGGGACAGCAGAAGAGTCGGGTCCTGTTAAATCCTAAAGCCCACTCTACCCCTCTACCACTTTCAGGGAGTCAGCACGTGTTGAGGACTGTCATCACGTTGCAGCCCACAGACTGTGAAACCTCACAGCCTTGCCCTATGCTGCAGGGAGCATCAGCTTTCTGCTCTGGGAAGAGCCCAGAAGGAACTCATCCCAGCGTCTTCCGTACTATTTTTACCCACGGCTGAGAGAAGAGTTGGGACTCTCCCTCCTCCCTTCCGCCTGCTCACTACCCCTCTCGGGGGCACTGTCTTCTGGCTCTGAGCCCTCCTGTGGTCCCCACATCGCTAAGGAGGGATGGGTCAGCCAGGCCGGCTGTAAGAGCCCCTGTCTCTGGATGCTGCCATCTTCCTCCATCTCCCTTACTGCTTCGTGTCTCGGTCAGCTCGGGCTGCTGTGACAAAATACCACATAGACCGGGGGGCTTAAGCAACAGAAATGTATCTCCTCAGATTTCTGGGGGCAGTAAAGTCCAAGATCAAGGTCTGGCAAGGTCGGCTTCTGGTGAGGTGAGGACTGGTCTGCTTTCTCACGGTGTCCTTATGTGGTAGACAGAGAGGGACGTGCATTCTTTCTGGTGTCCCTAATCCCACTATCCCACTGTGAGGGCCTCCCCTCATGACCTAATCACCTCCCCAGAGCCTCACCTCCAAATACCATCACATGGTGATGGTGGGGTGGGGGTTCGTTTAGGGCTCCAACATACGAATTTGGGGTGGAGGACAGACATTATGCCCCACCCACCAAATAATACTTTTCTATCCATCGTTTGAAAATCTGGGTGGGTTGAAGCACCATAATCTATGTTTAATGTGGTCGGTCTTCCACCCCACCTGTAAACATGAAACTTTTAGACTCTTCTCATGAAATACAGGAAACACACCTGAAATGGGATGATTCTTGGTTAAGAGAAGCACTGATGTGTCCTGTAAACCCAGGGCAGGGTCCCACTGCCCACGCTGGGCTGCCAGCCCTGCCTCACCGCTCATCAGCCTTGCACTTCTGCTGCTGAGGTTAGAGACAACCAGACGCGCTGGGATAATGAGAAGAGGATCGCGGAAAAGATGGGTCTCCCGCTCTGGTGTTCAGACAACTGAAAGAATTTTCTAAATGAGAATCTTTACACATCTAAAGTCTTTAGTCTTTAGGGAGAAGCATAGGCAACTCTCTGTTGCACTTTTCTTTGGGAATTCATCTTTTCCCGTAATTTATTTTTTTCTATTCAGTAGAATAGCCGTGAGTTTCTGCATTCCCAATTCTAGAATACCTTTGTCGTGAATGGGAATAGTCTCTTATTTTGTGTTTAATATTTTTCTTTTGTCAGGAAGGTAATGCAGTCTCACTCAGTCCCTTAGTTTGTGATTTGTGGCTTGAGATCCCAGTTGGAAGGAAGTGACTGACAAGGGAGCCCTGCTTTGTGTGAGGGTTAGAGGTGTGGTCCTGTACAGTAGCCTCAGGCATGGTTGAGAAGACGGAGCCTGAACAGGCTACTCTGCGAGGTGGTGAGCTCCCTGCTTGTGGGAATATTCAATCATTCGGAAGCATCCGTTACAGTTACTTGGAATGGATGCTGTAGTCCTGGTTCTTGAATTAGCTGGGAGTTGGGAATAAAATGACCTCTGAGACTCCACCCATTCTAAGATACCACGTTTCCCTGACGCCACACGGCAGAGCTATGCACACGGAAAAGCATGAGCCACAGGATCTCTGCACAGAGGAAGACCGTTTCCCACAAGCAAAAAGAAAATGGAGTGATTAACTCCTACCTGTACCCTGTCTTAACTTTCAGATTCACTGGCTTCCCCGTGTGACCATCTCATTATACCTATTTTCATCAGCTTACGCAGAATGTGGATCATTTTTAATTTAATATTTACCTTATAAAAGCAATAAAACAGCAAAAAAGTGGTAAGGGAAAATTATCAGAAAGCTCATTACTTCATCATAACACTTATTGTCTTGAAGTGGTCCTTTTCATCTTAATAGGACTTAGTTAATCATAGTGCATAGATGGTATTGTGTCCTTTTATTTTAAACATTCAAGTGGTTTTTTATTTCATGTTGCTATGTAGTCTTTGGAATTATAATAATAATAATCATATTATCCTATGAGGTGAATATAACATAATGCATATTATCATCCTGGTTGAACATTTATGTGGTTGTCCGGTTTTTCAACGTTGTAAATAATGCAGCAAATCTTCTTGCCCATTATTTTGAATTATTTCTTAGAATTAGAGATGTTATGTTTGAGAACTAGGTCAAAAAACAGGAGCATTTTTATGGCTTTTGATAGGTAGTGTCTAATTGCTTCCAAAGACCAAGACTATTTCAGTTTATATTACCCCACTGATTTCACCTCACCTAACCAGCAAGGGATATTTTCATTTCAAAATTGCTTGGTAACTTTTTCTGGTTTACATTTCTTTTAATACAAAGTTGCATATTTTTATTTTTAGGCATGAGGTTCATTGTTTGAAAAACCTCTGTGGTGTCCTTTGCCCATTTATCGTATGAGATCTTAATATTGTCCTTACCAAGTTTTGTGAAATACATGTGTGACTTGATTTTTCCAAATAACGATATTAACTTTTTACTGAACATATATTTTCCTAGTTTGCCTTTTTAATTTATACTATGGCTTTTACACACAAACTGTCTCATTTTTGTAGTGAAGTAATTGAATAATTTTGTGGTTTCTGCCTGCTGGTTCTAGAATGTCAGCCCTGCTCTAGGAAATATTCAGTTTTATTCCTGATTATTATTTATCTTTAAAAAAGATATTTGAGTAATCCATCTGAAATTTATTCTGGCGTGAGGTATAGCAAATTGGTCACGTGTTCCCTTTTTTAAAAGAATTAACTAAATTCAATACCGTTCATTGAGAAATCTTTCTTCTTTCCACAATCTCCTTTACCATATTAAATGTCTATACACCTACACACATATAATAGGACTCTGGGTACCTACTTAATTTCGGTTTGTTCTCGTGCTAGTGCCACAGTTTGAAGTATTATTGTCAAGTATTATTGTTTTAATTCAAGGACTTGTTCCTCCTCTTGACTATTTTAATTCTCATTAAAAAAAAATCATTACCAATTTTATCCTTCAAGATTAATTTTAGATCCATTTTCTCAACTTACAAAAAACCTCTGAATTTTTATCTGTACCCATTTGGCAGTGATAATTTGTTTACTCAGTCCGTACATTAATTGGTGGATAATTGATTTCTTTACAATATTGAATCATCTAGTGTATCTTTCCTATCTCAGAAAAGTCGGGAGGCACAACTGCAGCCCAGACACAAGGGAATGGGCACGGATGGCCTGGCCAGGAGGCTGTGACTGCCGAGGTGTGGGGGTGACTGTTCTCGCTGGGTGTTCCCAGGTTGGGCCGTGCACGCCCACCTGCTGACTTGTCTGCCTGAAGGAGTCCAGGTGAGGCACCAGTGATGCGAGTGGAGGGGTCAGGACACCTGGGTTCTAGCCTCATCCACAGAGGTCCCTTCCAGCCCTGAAATCCTCCGCATCTCTGCGTTATGTCAGGGAAGACACCAAGCGCAGGAAGGCAGAGACCCTTCCTAATCCATCCTGCACCCAGCCCAGTGCCTCCCCTCACTCATGTCCCATCCCTGCATGAAGAGGAGGGAAGGAAGGAGTGGTATTGCCCCAGTTTATAGAAGAGTTTTGTCCTGGCCCATGTGTTTGGAGCATCCTCTCCCAGCCTTGAGTGTAAACAGAAACCACGAGGGAGTATGTTAAGCTGCGGCTCTGAGTTCACAGGTCTGGGTGGCGGCGATGCCCTTAGTCTGCAGAGCGCACTTTGAGTAGTGAAGTTCTAGAACACCAATCTAGATGAGACTTCTTGGCTGAAAAAGAAGGGAGGGGGTAGCGGGAAGGGGGCCTGGAGTCTTAGTCACAATTTTGCTTTAAAAGTATGGGTTTAGGGACTTCCCTGGTGGCGCAGTGGTTAAGAATCCTCCTGCCAATGCAGGAGACACGGGTTCGAGCCCTGGTCCGGGAAGATCCCACATGCCATGGAGCAACTAAGCCCCTGCACCACAACTACTGAGCCTGCGCTCTAGAGCCTGTATGCCACAACTACTGAAGCCCGCGCGCCTAGAGCCCGTGCTCCGCAACAAGAAAAGCCACGGCGATGAAAAGGCTGCGCACTGCAACGAAGAGCAGCCCGCTCTCGCCGCAACTAGAGAAAACCCGCGCGCAGCGATGAAGGCCCAACGCAGCCAAAAATAAATAAATAAACAAGTTTATTTTAAAAAAAGAATTGTACATGTGTAGACAAGAGACTTCGAAACAAAACCGTTCGATACATTATAGGAATGGTGAGGTTGTGGGTGACTTCTACATGTTTGTTGCTTTCAAGTGTTTGCAAAGAATACAAACTCTAAAGAACTCCCAGTGAAGGGAAAACAAAAGCAGTTCTTGGTCCCATGGCCACAGGGGCTGGCTAGGCCACACCACTCATTGTCCCTTCCCTGAGGGACTGCACTTCCTAGGTAAGGTTGCCCTCTGGCTGGGGGTTTTCAAAATGTTTTCCAACAGCCTGCGTGAGTTTGCTCTCATTTAGAAGCATTTGAGGCTGTACCCACGGCACAGAGGGTGAAGTGTGGCAAGCTGCCCACCTCTGGTGCAGATACTGCCTTTTTGGGCTGCAAGAAAATCCCTTGTGCCCCATCAGGGTTAACCCACAGCCTGGCCAGATGACCAGCGATGCCCTCCACCCACTCCCCTCCCCCGAAAGCACGCTCAGGAAAATCTCAGAGTTAAAAGTTTGCCTTTCTTACTGGAAGAATTTTTATTAGGCCAAAGCGTTGACACGTTTGTCATTCCCAGAATCTAACACCCTCCCCGAACTCCCTTCGATTTTTAGTACTTTTTCCCTCCTCATTTCTAAAGGGGGTGAAAAACTGTCTCGAGCAGGCAGAAAGTTTTATCCAAGGTGTTTGGCAGTGACTCCACGTGCTGGGAGAGATTTATGTCTCCGTTCTCTGGCACTGCCTCGTGTGAGCTCACTTAAAACAACCGAATAAATGAGTTCACTTTATCCCGTCAAAATGGAAACGAAGGCGGCATGGTACCCAGCTGGGGTCCTCGGGGACCCTGAGGCAATGTTCCTGTCTCAGTCGCTTGTGCTGAGCTCAGCTGTTTTTATGTCTGTCTGAGATCATTAAAACAGGGGAGGGCAGGGAGCAGAAAGACCCGTGGAGTTGGTGGTAGGATGGAAACACCACTTGGAGTCTGGAGGCCTCAGCCGAAAGCATGAACCCAGGGGGCTCGTTTAAATGGCTGCCTCTCACCATCTGGTTTGGCCTGAGTTCCCTGAAGGGCGTTCCCCCAGAGAGGTTTCTTCGTGCCGATGGTCAGAAGAATATTGGTTTTCCTGTCTCATTAAGTCATATTTTTTTCTTTCCTGCGGCCCTACTACCACTAAGGCCAGGGCCTTGTTACTCTAGAAGATCCAGGATTCTCTGGGCCAGGCCCAGGTCCTTCCCTCTCACATGAGTTGGGGCTCAGGATTCGCCAAGCAGCTGCGTTATTAACCTGAGGCAACGTGATCAGAAACGTAACAGCTTCCGCAAAGGGAAGGACTGTGGAGCAGAGGGAAGCTGCTTCTGCCCATCCAGGAGAGGATGCCTGACCCTCCAGTATCCCCTAGGCTAGCGCTTATTCCTCCTTCCAGAGTCCTGGGCTGCAGCTGAAGGGAGGGATGGCTTCTGTCTTAGGGTGGGGACCAGGACCGTAATAACCCCTACAATTTCTCAGCTTTTGAAGATGACAGCACGTCTCCTAGACAGTAGGCGACCTAAGGGTGGGGATTGTGCCGGCCTCCTTAGGAAGAAGGGAGGGAGGGAGGGAGGGAGGAAGTAAATCGATCCTCACTAGTCCTGGGAAACTCCCAAGGAAACATGCCATTTGATAAATGCAGAAGGTGAGAGGTCATGGTTTCCATCCTGCAGCAGAGCTGGGATTGGACTTCAGGCCAGTCTGAATCCTTGTCCTTTGCCCTTCCCCTTCATCAGTATTGCCCAAACTTCAACCACTCTTTGCCTTCGCCTTCTTTGCCAATCTTCACACTGCATAGATGTGTAAATATATCCTTAAATCAATTTATTTTTACTTAAAAATATAACTACTTTGACATGCTGGTTATATTTTCTAACATGCATTAAAGCATGATGAGATAACAATTGTCATCCACGTATCACCTTGCAAGCCGCCCAGAGCCGCTCCCATGATACCAGAGCCGTGGTTCTCAGTGTGGTCCCCAGACTGGCAGCATCAGCATCTCCTGAGAACTTCTTAGAAATCCAAATTCTCAGGCCCTACCACAGACCTCCTGCATCAGAAACTCGGGGGCTGGGGCTCAGCGAGCTCTATTTTTCAAACCCTCCAGGGGATTCTGATGCCTGCTAAAGTTCGGGGACCATTGCACTGGAGTGTTGGACCACTCAGGATGTCCTGGTTGAGTTACCTTTGCCCCCCCATCCTGGATCCTCGCGGTGTCCCCATGACCACAGAGCATATGAAAACAGTGAGTGAAGCACCACATACATGTTAAATCATTAGTTAGGAAAGACAGGAAGTGTGATGTGAAGGAACATCTGCATCAAGGAAAGCACCTTGAAACGTATACGTAAGGATGCAAAGAGCCAATGCTGGCTCACTTCTCGGTGACTCCTTGGGTCAGAATTCAGAAGTGATGGGGAGGACCTAGCAAAGCAGCTAGCTCCTCGTTGCTCAGAGCAGCTCCGTCCAACAGAACTTTCTGCAACAATGGAAGTGTTCAATATCTGCGTTATGCTGGGAGACAGTTGTCCATGGGTCTTGCATTTCTGCGCATTTGGCAAGCAGAGGCACTGAGTGCCCTTTTTCCTGGACACTTTTCAAGAACCTTTGTAGAGCCAACAGCCTTGGAAGGTAGAGGTAGTGTCTTCCTCCAGAGCAAAGGACAGCATGGTTCCTGCCTGTTAGAAAAGATTCAGGTTTTCTAAACTCAGGGTTCTTGTCTTGTATCGTGACCCACTTCATGCACATATAAGCAGGTATCTCTGACCCTCTTCCTGTTGCCCTGTAGGAATTGGAGCTCAGAAAACTAGAGCAAGAAAATGTTGATACTCTGACTACTGATACCGCTATAAATAATAAAGCCCCTTGTCTCAGACCCTCGAGTCATGTCTTCTGCAGCGTTCACGAAACTGGCAGATTAACTTGTTACCTTGCAACTAGGGCAACATGTGAGATCCCTAGAATTTCTTGATACGTTGTCCAACGCGTGGCTGTTGAGCCCTGGAAATGCGGCTAGTGTGACTAAGGAACTGAAGTTTTAGTTTTAAATTTTTCCCAGTTTCATGAGGCATAATTGACAAATACAATCGTATATGTTTAAAGTGTAGAACATGATGATTTGATCCATGTATACACTGTGAAATGATTGCCACAATCAAGTTAATTAACACATATTTAATTAACTCACAGTTACCTTTTTTCTTTCTTTCTTTTTTGTGATAATTCTCAGGAATTACTCTAGGCAAATGTCAAGTATACAATACAGTATTATTAACTCTAGTCACCGTGCTGTACATTAGATCCTCAGAACTTGTTCATCTTATAACTAAAAGTTTGTACACTTTGACCAATGTCTCCCCATTTCCCTCACCCCCGCCCCCTGGCAACCACCATTCTACTCTCTGTTTCTCTGAGTTTGACTTTTTTTTTCTTGTTTAAAAATCCCACATATGCCATACAGAATTTATCTTTCTCTTTCTGTCAGCATAATGCATAATGCCCTTCAGTTTCATCCATGTGATCACAAATGGCAGAATTTCCTTTTTATGGCTGAATAATATTCCATTGTATATTTATACCACATCTTCTTTATCTTTTTTTTCATCCATTGATGGACACATAGGTTGCTTCCATATCTTGGCTATTGTGAGTGATACTGCAATGAAGATGGGAGTGTAGATACATCTTTGAGATACTGATGTCATTTCCTTTGGAGATATACCCAGATGTGGGATTTTTTTTTTAATACATTTATTTATTTATTTTTGGCCGCATTGGGTCTTTGTTGCTGTGTGCAGGCTTTCTCTAGCTGCAGCGAGCGGGGCTACTCTTCGTTGCGGTGTGCGGGCTCAGTAGTTGTGGCACACAGGCTTTGTTGCTCCGCAGCACGTGGGATCTTCCTGGACCAGGGATCGAACCTGTGTTCCCTGCATTGGCAGGTGGATTCTGAACCACTGTGCTACCAGGGAAGTCTGGGATTTATTTTTAAATAGCCGCATGGGGCTAGGGACTACCATATTGGACCACATAGCTTAGAATGTTCAAGCGTCAACTGTCATGACCAGTGGTCAAGGATGCTGTTGAGGGAGTTTCTATGTTGAGAGTGAGTTGAGACTTAGGTGATCTCTAAGTTATTTTCAGTATTTGAGTTTTGATGATTCTGCAGCTCTAGGAAGAGTGGAATTGTGAAGGGATACCTTTTCTTTTTTATTACACCCAGAGGGGTTTTGCGGTACAGGTGAGAGATGAGAGGAAAGGGAAACTGGGCTGAGTTTGGAGCTTGGGGATGGGGAGATGCTCCTGCTGTAGGATATGTCTTTTGGAAGAGGCTTGGAGGCTAGAGAGAGAAGATATGGCCAGAGAAGATGAGCAGACCAGGGGCCCTTAAAGAATTTATCCAGCCCTGCCTCCCTTTCTCCCCTCAGCTTGAGAATACCCGCATCTGCCCCAGGCTGGCTGAAGACTCCCTTGGGCTCTTCTCAGCTCCCCAGGCTCCTGCCCGTCTCACCTCCTGGCTCAGAACAATCTCCCCTTTGATTGCTGGCTCAGGCCTTGCTGACAGGTCAGGTCATATGTACCTAATCAGGACGAGCTGGGGCCTGATGGATGAGAAATGGGGCTTCCCATTTCAATAAAGTTTGTGCAGAATATTGGAAACAGCTGTGGGCCTTGGCGGGCAGTACCAGAGCCTGTGGGGACCTGATGTTTGGAGGAGGAGGGTTGAGATGGGGGAGCACCAGGGCAAAAGTCTAAAGGGTGCTTTGCCACCCAAAGGCTGACAGAGCTAGTGAGCTTAGTTCAACGCCAGCCTGGAATCCTGGACTTCGAGGAGGGTGAGAGCGCTCTGGAACCAGAGGACACAGATCACGGCCAAGCAGATCTGGACTACCCAACAGATATTTATGTACATCCATTGCCATTTATTTCACGAATACCACACAGATTTCTCTGAAAGTTGCTTTTCTCACATAACCTCATGAAAATCCTTCTAATTTATTTGTTCTTAAATTGTGGTAAAATACACATAACATAAAATTTACCATCTTAACCATTTCTAAGTGTACCTTTCAATAGTGTAAAAGTATTCACGTTGCTGTGCATCCGACCTCCAGAACTTTTTCATCTTGTAAAACTGAAACTCTGTACCCCTTAAACAATCGCCCATCCCCGCTTCCACCCCAGCCATGGACAGCCACCATCCTTTCTGTTTCTATGAGTGTGACTACTGTAGAGGCATCTAAAGGGGAATCATACAGCATTTGTCTTTGTGTATTATTCTTTTGTATAGCTGCATAACATTACAGTATATGGATATATGTGTATCACTCAACCATTACTAGTATGGTGGGAAAACCCGCCACAAAAAATGCTATAAGGAATTTTTTGTATGCATAACCTTGCATACTGGAGTTTGCCGGGGTTTTTTTTCCCCATAGGATAAATTGCCAGACATGACATGACTGGGTCAAAGAGATGCATATTTTTAATTTTTATATATGTGACCAGATCCCTTTCTCAAAAATCCGTGGTAATTCACATACCTGCCAGCTGTGATTAAGAGTGTTTTCTCTCCCACATCTTCCCCAGCCCTTCCCCTTCCCCTTCCTCATTCTTTTTGTTATTCCAATAAATGAAAAGTGATGTCACACTTTTAAAATTTGCATCTTTTTGACTATTAGTGACGTTGAGCATCTTTCCATAAATGTACTGACATTTGTTTTGTCCATGTTCGACTAGGTCATTTCTCTTTCTTATTGTGTGTAGGAACTCTTTGTATATTATAGATGTTAACTCTTTATTGGTGGTAATTGAAATATTTTCTCCATTCTATAATTTGTCTTTTGACTTTGTATATGTTATCTTTTATCCTTCTAAAATTTAAACATTTAAAAATTTCCTCTATAGCTTCTGGACTTTCTGCTTTATTTAGAAAAATCTCCTCAAACCCTAGATTGTATAAATATTCTCCTAATTTTTTCCTCATTAAATTGTTTTAAATATTTAAATTGTTTTAAATATTGTTTAAGATTGTTTTAAATATTTCCTCATGAAATTGTTTAAATATAAAACCAATATTTAAATTGTTTTAAATGTTTAAATTTAAATACATTTAAATCTTTCATCTATTTGAAACTTGGTTTTCATAACTCATGAGGTAGAGAGCTTAACCTTGTTTTGTTTTTTCAGACAGACAGCCAGTTGTGTCTATACAATTTATTAAATAAACTATCCTTTTCCCCTCTGGTTTGAAATACCACCTTTATCATATACTATAATCCAGATGTACTGGGATATATTTCTCGACTGGTTTCTATTTCTGTCCCCTGGATCTATTTATCTTGTCCTTTACCTTTAATGTATTATTTGATCACAGAGATTTATAGTTAGTTTTCTTAAGGCCACTTTTACCTAAATATTTCTTCACTGATGTTGTTTTCATCTTTAACATTATACAAATTCCTTCCAGCTGTCAGAGCCTGTGAGTGTCAGTAACTCTTCCAGACAAGCCAGAGTAAGTCCAGGGAAGCCCACGTGCCTTTTCAGGAGCCAAACAAGGCAGAGGCCAGATAGTGATATTAGATGAGCACCTACTATGTGCTCAACACCACTCTCTCCGCTCAAGCTGGGGCTGGAAGGCCAGAACTTCCTGCCCCCCAGTGGCTAATACTTTAATAAGAGTCTTGCTTCTCAGCTCCACACCCATCCTCTGTCCACTGCTTTGCGACGCTGACCTTGGGCCCTGTGAGCCCCATTTCTGCTTTGCCAACTGTTTCCTCGCAGATTCCCCAGTAGGAGTTGCTAAAGGGAGGTTGCAGGATGGAGGAAGAAGGGTGGGCATCTCCTTGTGTCTGTGTGTTCTCCGTTAAGCGTCATCTCAACGACGCTCCTTCACCCCAGGCCCACCCTGAAGCTGCAGCTGAATCCAGTTTGCAGTTTTTCCAACACTCGCAGCTTCATCAGCCACCACCCACCCCCACGTCCCTGCCCCAGAGACCCCACCCCCAGCTAGCAGGAGCCCCTTCCTCAGAGGTCTGGGCACAAGCCCAGGGGTCCTTGCTTCCTACTCAGAGCCTCCTCCTCAGAGGTCAGGGTCCCAGGCTCTGGGTCCCCCTTCCTCGAAATGTCTAAGGTTCAGTGATTCCAACGTCTTCCTTTGTTTTCTCAGCCCCAGCAGTTGCCACCTCCATGACACCTAAGCATTCTCTTGTGCTACTTTTTTTTTTTTTTTTTTTTTTTTTTTTTTTGGGGGGGGGGGCCA
>NW_020172768.1:2536917-2566101 GCF_003031525.2 Neophocaena asiaeorientalis asiaeorientalis
CCCGTGTCCCCTGCATCGGCAGGCGGACTCTCAACCACTGCACCACCAGGGAAGCCCTCTTGTGCTACTTAATTAGCAACTTTATATCCAGTTACCAATTCTTTATAGTAAGTTCTCTTCTCAACTGACTGATGGGCCTCTGTCTCCTGTCTGGACCCTGACTGACACAGGTCAGAAAGAATTGAAGTTTTCTGGGGGCCGAGGGCCTGCTTCTCTTGGCCAGCCTGCAGAGAGCTCCCCTGCCTCCTCCATTCCCAGAATTATTTGGCTGCCGGTTGCCAAGGAGATGGCTGACAATTTCCAGTTGCCAAGCCTCCCCCTGGAGCTCTACGGAGACATTCTGGAAACTCCCTCCTCCTTCCAGCTCCCCAGCCAGGGAACTTGGAGAATCAAGCCAGGCTGGGGAGCGGGGGACTGGGAAGGGGGGAGGAGGAAGCAGACCAGGCCTGAAGATGGAGTTAGAGGCAAGAGTTTTCCTTGAGCCCTGGCTTCCTCCACAGACCTCAGTGCCTGGCCTGGCTCCCCCTCAGCCCTGTCCAGACAGACACCCACTGGGTCCAGCCAAGGCTGAATTCTCCAACCAGGCCCTCAATCAGAGAAAGCTGTCCTAACACTGTCACTCCAGACATGATAGAAGCCCCATCGCCAGCTGGAGCAGGGAAGGGCCTGGAACATCTACAGGGGAGGAACCTCAGCCTTGCCCAAGCTTTCCTCTAGCGGAACAGCATTCAACACGCACTCAAACCTGGTGTCACGGCGCAGGCTCCAGGCTATTTCATAATAGACATAACAGCAACGTTAATGATAATAATGGCAGGGAGGTGGGTGTGAATCTCACTCCACAAACTTATGTGTGCAAGAGTGTCTGTTCCTTTATTTCATTAAAATCAAATAAAGTGGATTCCATACTGGAGCCCCTGCCCCTCCCAGGGTCCCAGCAGAATCTTGGAGGTTTATGAGTTAAAACGGAGAAGCTTCGAACCTCGGGTCCCTTATGGTTGCTGCTGACCTTGTTGCCCGAGCCTCCGGGGGCTCTACACTTCTCTGCCCCCCTGGGTCATGGGCCTGGCCTTCAGATTCATCCTGTCCCAGGGACCCAGGAACCTCTGACCTGTCCCCAGTTCAGGGAAATCTCCTCCTCTCCACTTTAAGTGCCCCCAAATGCTCTTTCCTTCTCCTGCCCCCCACTTCCACTGAGAACACCTAACACCACTTTTCAACGCGTTTAGGCTTTTACAAAAACAGGGAAATGCTAACTTTGGTGTCAAGCAGCTTTTGCACCTGCCCCGTAAAAATCCCTGAACCAATATGGAACTAAAGACCTGGCTAAAGCTGCTTCATCGATTTTATTTTCACGGAGGTGTTTTAAAGTAAAGATACCATGACATCTCATCCTTGAATATCTTAGTATTCATTAAAAAAACAAATAGAAACATTGTCTTACATAAACACAAAACTATTATCACACATAACAAAATTAACAACAATTTTCTAATAGCAGCCTCCTTTTATAGGGGAAAAACTGAGACTTGGAGTAAGTCACTTGTTTGCTGTCACCCAGCTAGTGGATGATGGAGCCAGGATCCGAACGCTGATCTGATTCCAAGATCTGCTCTCGTTTCACCCCCTACTTCTGTACAGTGGTTTTTATGCTTTTTGCAGACCTCTCCTACTTCACCACGCAGCCAGCTCTTACAGCAACTCAGAGAAGCGGCTGGTGGGCACTACGACCACATTGTTCATCCATCAGGAAACGGAGGCCCAGAGAAATGGGGTGTCCTGCCCACAGCAGCCCAGGAAGGGCTGTTTGTGGAAGGGCACCGAGAGTGGTCGAGCAGATGGAAGGAGGGCTCGTTACCAGGCAGAGCTGGCACAGACACCAGGCCCCGAGGGGGCTCTACCTCTCCCGCCTCCCCTTCCTTCTTCCCCTGCTCTGTTGTTCTCCCTCTCTTCACCCCTCCATCTAGGGCCCCATTCATTTCCTCTCCGGTCTCCAAGGAGCAGTGTACAAAGTGACTAAGCCGTGACCCCTGCCGGACCCTCTGTCCCTCCTGCCCCCATCCCCCCTCCTCTCAGCCGTGAACGCAGCGGGAGCCATGTGGACTGTGGAGCCTCTGGCCCATTTCCTCTCCAGCCCTCAGCTCATCTCCCGCTGGGGTCCCCAGGGGGAGCCTATGGTTGGCCTCCAAAAAGGCCCACGTGGACACACATGGTAAAGCCATTTATTTCCAGGATCATCTTCTTCCTCTGCTCCAGCCCAGCTGTCCCCATCCTTCCACATTCTGCTCTTCCCAAGGCCTGGGGGTTCAGAATCAGGACTGCAGGTTGGCTCAGAGAAGCAGAGATGTGAGTGCAAGACAGGAAGAGGCCAGGAATGAGAATCCCCTGGCCCCGAGTTTAACAAGGGTCACAGTCTGGCGCGATGCTGCCCATAGCGCTGCGGAGGTTCCTGGAAAGGGAGGCAGTGGCCGGAAACCTGGACAGTTGCTGCAGCCACAGCTCTCCCTCGTCCAAGGATCGGGGAGCCCCACGGAGATGCTGCGTCCTCTCAGAGTGCTGAGTTCTGTCCAGCGTTGCTCATGGGCCTGGGTGAGGGCCCAGCAAAGCAGTGGAGTCAACATGCCCTGGTACATGGTGGCCAGGAAACAAATGTTTACTGGACTGATAAACAAAACCCTAACAGTACGTAACTGAGAAAGATTTTGAGTCTTCTTGTCAGAGAGAAGGAACTTAGCGGTTCCACGGACCCCTGGTCAGCTCAGAGGTGACACAGCTTCAGGTGGGTGGGGACAGAATGGAAGAGGCCCAAAGGTGGGGAGCCAAGTGGGGCGTGGGGAATGAAGCCGTCGGGGGAAAGAGAGGAGAGAATTTGAGCGCATTCGCGAAATGTGGACAGCAGTGCTGTCTCCTGAAGGGTGGAAAACACATGGCACATCCATCACACGCCTGGCGATGGTTGGGAGCTCAGATTACCACCCAGGTAGAGGAGAGGAGGGCTGGACATGCTGTTTCAAATATTGGATGACTTTCATTTGGAAGAGGGATTTGAATCGTTTTGCAAAGTTTCATGGGAGGAACTCAACCCCTAGAATAGATGTGTCAGAAAAGCAGATTCCAGTTCAACCTAAACACAAGAGGGCGAGAACGAGCGTTGACTGAACGTGCACTGTGGACCGTGGGCTCACGAGGTGCTGGATGTGTGCGGCTGCATCCTCGCTCTCCAGTGCCCTGAAGAGGTCGTTATTATCATGCTCGTTTTAAAGATGAGGACGATGAGGCTCAGAGCAGGCGCGTTGCTTGCCCAAGGTCGTGCTGCTAGTACACTGCCTACTTAATGTTGGTCAAGGGGACAGGCTGAAGGGCACACGTCCCGAAGGCTGCGGTGGGGACTCCTGTGCTGCGAGGGAGGTCCCGCTGACCCACTCGGAGCCTTCCGCCTGGCTCCCTGAAACTTCAGCTCAAACTAGTCAAGAGTCTGGGTCCTCAAGCACGTCCTCATGCCTCCTCTTTTCTAAGTTTAGTTGAGAGACCCCTGCAGGCTGACCCGTCATTGCTCCTGACTCACACTATCTCCTCTCCCTCCCTCCGGAATCTCCGAAAGCAATGAATGTGGGTGCTGATGGGAGCCCTTGGAACCAGGTGGGCTGTGGATGGAGGCCCCACCGTGAGGGTGGAGCTCATAGGGCCTGAGCAGGAGTGGGAGATGAGAAGCTGGGACCAAAACCTGAGAGCCTGCAGCTCTATCTGCTCCAGGGACTCGGCACTGAGCACGCCCAGGGCAAAGCATGGTAGGTTATGCTGGCTTAGCTAACGCTCCTTGGGAAAGAAAGGAGGGGAGAAAGGGAGGTGCCAACCGTATACAGCACAGTGCCCTGCTCTTCACTGATGCAAGATCACACGGTGATGAAGAGGCAACGCTGTGTTCTGAGCACTGAACTCTTTTGTCTCTCAACGGTGAAGGACCGGGACTTCCCTCGTGGCGCAGTGGTTAATAATCCTCCTGCCAATACAGGGGGCACGGGTTCGATCCCTGGTCCGGGAGGATTCCACATACCGCAGAGCAACTAAGCCCATGCGCCACAACTACTGAGCCTGCGCTCTAGAGCCTGCGAGCCACAACTACTGAGCCCGTGTGCCCAGAGCCCGTGCTCCACAACAGGAGAAGCCACCGCAACGAGAAGCCCACACACCGCAACGAAGAGTAGCCTCCGCTCGCCGCAACTAGAGAAAGCCCGTGTGCAGCAATGAAGACCCAATGCAGCCAAAAATAAATAAATATTTAATAAATAAATACATTAATTAAAAAAAAGTGAAGGACCCCCTCAGCTCGTCTCTCCGGGGCCCTGAGCTCTGCCATTCCAGTCATGCCTCCTCTTCCCTTCCAGACAGGCTGCAGATCCTGGCCTGGCAGAGCCAGGTGAACTGTATGTGCCAGCTTCGCTGGGCCATGGGGGGTCGGGGGTGGGCTGGGGGCTCAGATATTCGGTCAAACGTTATTCTGGGTGTGTCTGGGAGGGTGTTTCTTGATGAGATGAAGATTTGCATCAGTAAAATGTTCCCCCTCCCACGCACGTGGGCCTCGTCCCATCAGCTGAAGGCCTGGATAGAACAAAAAGTTGACCTTCCCCCAAATAAGAGGGAACTGCTCCTGCCTGAGCACGTGGAGCTGAGGCATCCGTCTCTTCTCGCCCTTGGACTCGAACTGAAACAGCAGCAGTTCATGGGTGTCAAGCCTGCCAGTCTCTGAACCGGAACCTACACCCTCGGCTCTCTCCCCTGGGCTCCAGCTTGCCGACTGCAGACCCTGGGACTTGCCAGGCCCCGTAATCACCTGAGCCAATTCCTTACAATAAGTCTCTTTCTATACACACACATCCTATTGGTTCCGTTTCTCTGGAGAATCTGGACAAGTAACCTCCTTCCCCGACTCTGCCTTCCAGGGTCCCCCATGAGACACAGCGGGTTCAACAGCAGCTCCCAAGTCTTCTGTGATCCTGGAAGAAACAGAAGAGAAGAGGTAGAGAGGCTGGGGGAGAAAAGGTAGAGAGGCTGATTCCACAAGCAGAACAGGTTAACTGCAGGGCCAGCACAAACCCTCGTTACAAGCCAGAGTCTCCTTTAAAGTTTTCCTGATTAACCCTGCCTGAATTCTCACGTTTCCTCTGGACACAGGGCCTGCTGCCCACCCTGAGGTGGACGACAGTGCCAGATCACCATTCTTTGCTCCCTGAAGAACGTCTAACAGGGTTCTGATGCTTTCCCAGTTAGGGTGGGGGGATCAGAATGAGGGGGGATATAGTCATTAGGGTAGGGCAAATAGGGTAGTGCCATCCCCACTAGGTAGGACCCTGACCCCCAGGGACATCTGCCATTCTGCTCAAAGCTGAGTTAGGACGGCATGGGGGCTGAAGACCCTGTGGAGGGCGTGGAGGAAACTTGGCCGTGGGCTGTGAGAGTGGGACAGCTGGCTGTCCATTGTCCTAGGGCAAGTGAGAGGCCGAGAGCACACGGCGAGCTTCTCTGGGCCCAGGAGGAGCCTGCCTGGCATCAGCTCTGACAGCTCCTGTCCCAGCTGAGCCCTGAGGAACCTGACACCGGACATCAGAGCTCATCTCACTGGGGTCCAGGAATCTCACCCTCCCCCCAACCCCTCCATCAGATAATGGAAAACTCTGATCTCATCTCAGGCTGTCACTCAAAGACGGCTACGGCAGCAGGACACGCTGAGAGCAAGAGGGAGAGAGAGAGAGTGCTGGGATTCAGAGAGCCCTGGACAGCAGGAAAGCTGGTCTCCATTCCAGCCCCAGGGCCCTGACTTTGCAGGCCACATCTAGCTAGGAGCTTGGGAAGCTGGTGCACCAACTCTGTGCTGGGCACTATTCGTGGTGTGTGTGTGTGTGTGTGTGTGTGTGAATTTTATCAAGCATATGGAATAGTATATTTTAAAAAAGAAGGTACAGCTTGTAAACTGTAACCCCTACCCAAGACAAGAAATAGAACATTATGAGAGCCCAAGAAGCCGCCCAATGCTAGTGTGAGTTTTTTGTTTAATATTCACAATAATCTTTACAAGAAAGGAGGTACTATTATCCCCATTAATCTGTGCAGAAACTAGAGCTCAGAGAGGCTCAGAAATGTCCTAAAGTTTCAGGGATCATCAGCCAAATTCAAACTGTTTGAGTCCAGAGCTCCTGGCAACACTCCACCGGTTTCTCCCCACGAAACCTGAGCAAAACATGAGAGGGGTCAAAGGGCATTTAAAGTCGTGTCTGCACCTCCTGATCTCCATGGTCTGGAGGGCTGCACACGGGGGTCCTGCACTGGGCAGGTGGTTGGACTTGATGAGGTTGGGGCCTTTTTCACCTCCATGCTCGGCGTTTTAATTTCATAATATCATTAAAATCAAAGTTCAGAGAGCACAGGGTCCTCCCCCAGGTCTGCCCCAGCCTGGTCCCGCCCTGCACCACTCTGCATTATGGATGGAGTGAATCATCTGGTAAACAATTCACCTGTAATTGGGACAGTGAGTGTAACAGGAGATCAGGGGTGGAGGTCTCGGGAGGGCCCAGGTGGGCAACTGAGCCAGACCCCCCATTATTCCAGGGCTGGGCTTCCAGGGAGCCCAAGAGCCAGGCAGGAACCTCGAAGGGGCAGCCACCCAAGGAGACGGGGCCATGGTGGGTCAGAGGGTCCTGAGCTGACCACTTAGCCTCCTGTAGCGGGCACCCCTCTGCCTGCTGCATCCAGGGCCCTCAGGTGAGTGATGCTCGGGCCACTTCTTGCCGGTGGGTAGGCAGGGCCAGGGCACAGAGAGCACTTTGCTTTACCTTAAGAAGCCATAAGAGCTTATGCTGAGGGCCGCTGTCAGGGAGTAAGCATGGCGTGACGTGGTCAGATCTGGGTTTCAGAAAGTTCCCTCCAAAGCTGACAGTATTCAGGGAGCTGGGAACAGTGGGAAGACCTTTGCAACAGTCTAGGTAGGAGATGCTGGTAGCGTGGGCCAAAGCAGTGTCCGTGAGGTTGGAAAGAACCAGTTTCTGGGTTAACTGTCTTTCTTTTTTCTTTCTTCTTTTTTTTTTTTTAGCTGTGCCCTGGGGCATGTGGGATCTTAGGTCCCCGACCAGGGATCGAACCCGCGTTCCCTGCAGTGGTAGCTCAGAGTCTTAAGCGCTGAACCGCCAGGGAAGTTGCTACATGTCTTTCTTCTTGATCAGTTGAACATCGGAATCTTGCCTTTGATCCCTTGCCTCCAACTCCATGCTGGTCTCCTCTGCTTCTCTCTCTGGGGAAGCTGCGGGGACAGTGGCGGGGAGAATCTGAAGTTGGGAGTTAGACCAGGGCTCCAATCCCAGCTCCTCCACCTACTGTGTGGCTTTAGACGAAGTGATTTCATGTTTCAGAGTCTGGAGGGATGTCATTGTCATTACAGTTAAGATCAGTAGGTGATGTAGGGGAAGAGTCCAGGGCAGGGCACGGCACAGGGGGGCACTCAGTCCACGGAAGCTAGTGCGAATGAGCCCTGTGGCTCGGTTGTCCTCCGACGCACTTATTTTCTTAAGTTTGCTGAGGCTCTTTACAGTATGCTGACCACAAGGGACAGAAGGACAGGGTGCTCAGGCAGGTCCTGGGGTTCCATGCTGGGCCCCGAGCAGGAAAGAACGCCTGCTGGCCTGCCTTACCCATGATGACTGTTTACTGCCTGACTCCCTGGGAGACTGGAAGCCCCATGAGGGCGGGGATGAGTGGCTCATTTGTCACTGTAGCCTGTGCCTGGCCTGGAGCACGTGCTCCGTGATTAACAGTTGACGAGTGGATGCTCGATGTGTGCTGACGGCAGGCTGGAGTCGTCTTCCTTTTGCTGCAGTGGGTCTGGAATCCCCCTGGGATCCTTACTCAGCGATCTCTGGGGCCTGAACTGCCGGCGGCCACGTACATCTCCTGAGTCTCGGGAGTCATTGTCTGGCTGATCATCAGATCGACTCCTGGATGCTTGTTAAAATACAGATTCCTGGGCCCTGACCCCTCCCCTCCAACCCAGGGGATTCTGACTCAGTAGTCTGGGATGAAGCCCAGGAATCTATATTTTTATCAAGCTTTCCAAAAGGTCTGATGGGAACCTCTGCTCCAGTGTCCCACCCCACCCACTTCTACAGCACAGCCTGACAGGAAGCTCCGTGGGCTCCCTCAGAAACCGTCTCTTGTCCACCAACTCCAAAAGGGCTTATGCTGCCTTGTCAAACCCTGCGCAGCCAGCCCGCCCTGCAGACCGGTAACAGAGATTCTGGGCGATGACGGGGAGCAGGGGACCCCAGAACTGCCCAGACAGCCTGCATTGCCTCTGTCTCCAGGGCAGCCCCAGGCGACCCCAGGACTACCAGAGGAGGCCCCCTCCACCCAAGGAGGGCAGGGAGGCTCCGTGGAGCTGGCCTGTGGCTCCCGGTCTGCCCCCCTAGCAGTCTTCTGGAGCTTCGCCCCCTTGGGCCCACTGATTCCGCAGCTCGTGGCCGTCACCAGCAGAGCGGAGTCTAAGGTGGAGGCCAGGGCATTGGCTCTGGGGGCCGTGAGTGAGTCTACAGAACAGAAGCCTGGTGCTGGGGGAGCTGGGAAGGGGGCCCACGGCCACCTCCTGTGCCAGGCCCTACACGAGGCCGGAGGCCAGCTCCACACCACCTACCCCTCCCTTGCTCTGGCCGTGCTGGCTGAGGGGCTTGGCCAGGGACCCAGGCTGGCTTGAGCTGCATTGCATGCTGCTTTGCATCTACTTGCATGTGTTTCCCATTGTGTTCTGCTGGGCTTGGGTTCTACTGGGCCCTCCTCCAGGCAGTGGGGAAACCTGGGATCATGAAGAAGGGATGCTCAGGGCCCAGTGGGTAGGCCAAACCCTGCCAGCAAGCTCTGGGCTGCTGGACACAGCTGGGCATGACCCGGGTCTGTGATAACAAACACAGGGCCTCTCCTTCCTTTGGCCAGTGTCCGTATCAAAGCCTCAGGTGCAGCTGAGCGACCTGTCCCCAGTGGAGGGGACCTCCATGGTGGCCACATGTGCAGTGTGGGAGGTCACAGAGCCCGTGGCCTTTGCCTGGTAGCATCAGGCACCCGAGGCCCTGGTAGGGGTCACGAAGCATCTGATCCAGCTGGACCCCGTCAATCGGACACACCTGGGCTGGTACATGTGCCCTGCCCACAACACCGTCAACTGGCTGAGCAGTGATGGAGCCTTCCTGGATATCATCTGTGAGTCAGAATGGTCTTGGGGGAGGGGTCAGGGCTTGCACCCACCTACCCACCTGGGCTTGGCTTCTTGACACACATCAGGGCCCCTAGGAGTACCCTAGCCCTCCAAGAGGCTCCAGTAGGCAGGAGCTCAAGGCATTGTACCCATTGGTGCCAAACATGGCTCTAGTACAAGGGGTTTTCACCTTTTCAAGGTCATGGGGCCCTCTTACCAGGAAAAGGTGCATACGTTCATAGTCACAATTTTACCCATAATTTCAGGGGTGGCTCAGAAAGTCTACCTTTGATCGGCTGAACCCTGAAGAAACAAGGAGGGGGCCACAGTGGGAAGAGAGGGTGACAATTTGGTGCTAAGTCTGAGGCTGAGAAGCTGAAGTTAGAAATCAGAAGCTTCTGTTGAAAGCAAGCACGCATAGCAAACAAAGGATTACTTTTCAGAAGACATAAAGATTTCCAAAACAACCAGTGAGGAAGAAGCAGCAATCCGTACAAAAGTGGACAAAAGACTAGAATAGTTATTTCAGTGAAGAGGAGAACACACGAAGCTAATTAACTTCTAAAAATATTTTCAAAAAAATTTTTTAATTTAAAAATGAAATCAGTGGTTCATGTGAAAGATGAAGATTAACATAGTCTAGAGCTGCACTGTCCAGTAGGGTAGCCACTTGCATGACTTTGATCATCTGGGATGTGGCTGAACCTAACTGAGATGTGCTCTGAGTATAAAATGTACACTAGATTTGGAAGACTTAATCTAATATATATATATATATATATATATATATGGGCTCATCAATACTTTTTATATTGATTGTACCTTGAAACCATAATATTCTGCATGTGTTTGGTTAAAACAAAAATATTATTAAAATTGTTAAAACTTATTGGTGTTTTTTTGCTTGGTTGGGTTTGGTTATTTTTCCTTTTTGAGGTTTGGAAATTTTAACACATCTGTGGCACGCGTCTACCTATTGGACAGTGCTGGTCTAGAGGATTTAAGGAGCTAGGGCTCTGCCTAACAATGTCCACTAAGGATGGTGGTCTGTGCAAACTGTGAACGGAGGACTGTGGAGGAGACAGGTGAGCAGTTCTTGGGAAAGAGGTAGGAGCAGAAGGAAGCAGGCAATGTCGCCTGGAGTCACGCAGCCACCCAGCTCCCCAGCAGCAGGGTCCTCACCTGCACGAGCCGGCACCCAGCCCCGGCTCTGCCTGCCCTCTGCGGATCACGCCGTGTGAGTGTACGCAGGAAACAGCAGGGCTCTGCCATTCTAGGCAGAGGAGTGGGCAGGGGCCAGACCAGTGGGACCCTGGGATCCGGGGAGGGACCCCAGACCACAAGCTCCAGGACTTGCCATGTAATGAGGAGGTGACAGCACTTGCTCAGTCCCCACCTCCCAGCTTTTCTCTCCTCTCCAGCCCTGGTCTCCACCCACATTGTGCCCTGTCCTCAGTCTGGGCTTAGAGCCCTGCGACACCCTCCTTACTGTCTCCCAGCCTCCAGGGAGGCGCTCATCGACCTGACCCTCTACTTCTACCACTCTATTATTGCATGTTGGTCTTGAAATATGCCTTTGGCTTTCTCTCTGCCTTGGAAACTCCTACCCGTCTACCAAGACCAAGTTTACATGTCATCCTGTCTTCAAAGTCCTCCTCCCTGAAGCCCCAGAGAGTTTGTCTTTCTACCTATACTCTAGCACTCATCAGATTGTATTGCAATTGTTTGCTTAGCATCTGTTCCCACTATTTCCCTGGCACGTGGTCGGCCCTCAATAAATGGCGAATGAATGAATGATCGAGCGACTGTGTACATGGAGGAATGAGCGAGTGAAACAGTAAATGAAGGAGGGAAGGATGGGTAGGCCTGCCGGCCATTCCTCCTCCTGTAGGGCCATGCCGAGCCGTGTTCCCTACCTAGGGCAGCCCCTCTGGAGCCCCACCTGCTGGACCATGGCCACGATCAGAGACCGGTTCATCACGCTGAGCTGTGAGTGGCCTGGAACCCCCTGCTGTGCCGAGCTGGTCTGATGGACGGCAGCCGACCTCGGCACCGGCAGCCGCTCCTCGCTGGCCGTCCACCTCCTCCAGGCCCAGGACGACCTGGCTGGCAGAGAATTCACGTGCCTGGGCACTCACCCACTCACCCGACGCCCTTGGCCGACTCCAGCTAGGTGAGTGGGGGCTGGAGACTCGGTTCTGGGGCGGGGTGGGAGCAGCAGCCCTTTGGAATCAGGATGAGGGGCTCTGGGGGACAGCTGTGCTGGAAGGCAAAGTAAGTGAAGACACTGTGTCACCTCACCTCCCAGGGACTCAAATTTTTTGATCCATACAGTCAGGGGGCTTGGTCTAGGTCTGTATTGTCCAATAAAAATATAATGTGAGCCATATATATATATATAAAATTTTAAAATTTCTAGTAGCCACACTTAAAAAAGTAAAAAGAAACAGTGAAACGTTTTATTTAGCTTGATATATCCAATATGTTACCATTTCAACATGTAATGATAAAATTATGAATGAGATATTTTACATTCTTTTTTTTTTCTTGCTGTCTTCAAAATCTGGTGTGTGTATTTATAGTGACAGCACATCTCAACGTGGACTGGCCACATTTCAAGTGCTAAATAGGCACATGTGTGTTTGGAGGGGGGGAGCCATTACTGGACAGCACCATCTAGACCATGAGGGATTCTGTCACCCTCATTTGCATCAATTTGCATGAGAGGTGCCTGACTATATCCTTGACTTGCATTAATGTTTCAGGTGCCAGAGGTCTCTCTCTGCCTCTCCCACCCCCTCTATTCGTTTTTGGTCTGATTTCTTCCTCTGTCTTCGTCTGGCCCTGGCAGTCCTATTTATTGCCAACTCAAGAAAAAAAGAATTAAATATCGAAGTAAAAATTTCAGAAAAGCAAAAGCAGCAGAGCTGTCACATAGAACAATTGTCACAAAATGATTCATGTCTTGGTCTCCAAACGTTGGGTGACTAGCATGTTTTCAGGGAGGTCCACCGCTCAAAATATTTCCTTCCCTTCTTACTCAGTCTCGGGACTGGAAATTCCATCATAGGAGATTCACGGACACCTGAAACCCTGGGTCTCTAGGAGTCAGGCCATAAAAACTGAGCACCTGCTATGGGTCCGGTCCTGTGCCCTGGTGGAGAGGTTGTGGGCCTTTACGGGGAAGGAGGCCCTTTGCCATGTGCTAGGAGGAGGTGCTTAATGCAGAGGTGAATAGGGCAGGGGCCCCACCTGTAGGAGCTGCTCTGTGGTCGGGTGGGGGAGGAGCATCGAGGAACACAGCTGCTATCAGTAAAGCCTGGAGCAGATGGTGACAGGAATTCGGCATAGAATGAGAGCCTGTAAGAGGAGGCAGACCGGGCCATGACAGGCTTCACTGTCAACCCCACAGGCCCCGTCTCCTCTGTCCCCCACCATCCCCTCCACGGCTGGCCAGCACCTCACCTCCAAGCCTCTCCACTAGCCCAGACACAGGGGGCACCTTCTAGCTTACCCTCTCTGTCCCTGTGGAAGCCCCACAGCTGGCAGTGGCTGAGCCCTGGGTGTCAGCGCTGGAGGGGGGGAGACGCCTGGCTGGGATGTGCCCTCCTCGGGGGCACGCCACCTGCCCAGCTCCTCTGGCTGGGATCCCAGCAACGGCAGGTGGAGCCAGGCACTTCGGGGTTCATGCTGCACCCTGAGGGTGCCCAGCTGCGCCTGAGTGTCCGGGGTGCGCACCCAGCACGCCACAGTGGCACCTGCCAGTGCAAGGCCCGAAATGCCTTGGGCTACAGCAGTCGGAGCATCCCGCTGTAGGTGCTGAGTGAGTGAGGGGTGGCGTGTGTGTGGAGAGGGGGATGGGGAACCTCCAGCCATTGCCCTTAAGGTGGAAAGGCACAGGGATTCCCTGCTCCAAAACTTGGAGGCGTTATCTTTCTCAGACACAGGGCCTCAAAGAGCACAAACCCCACGTGAACGTGAATCTGATGCACTCGAGTTCAGGCAAACAGGACGCCACGCAGTCAGAGTAATCTCCTGTCCCTCCATTTATAGAGGAGGAAATTGAGGGCGGTGTGTAAGTCTAGGGTAACACAGACTAAAACTACACGGAAGTGGTCAACGCTACAACCCCGATCTGCATGTCACCAGCTTTTCTCACCAAAACCGCATGGTTGTTGGTAGGTGCGCACGCGCCTGCGTGTGTCCCCACCCTCGCCCCGGGATATCCAGCTACCCCCAACGTCACCTCACCGTCAGCCGCCTGACCTACGGGAGACGCCAGAGCGAGGTGCAGCTGCCATGGGCCGCCCGAGGCCCAGGGGCACGCAGAGCATCTCTTTCCTGGGGCTTGGGAGACCGCAGCTGGTGACATCGAGCCGGAGAGCAGTGGCCGGCGGCCGGGGGGCTTGGACCCGGAGGTCCTCTATGCCTTCCACGTCCTGGCTCTGAATGACCGCACAGCTGGATACCCCTCTGAGGTGAAGACACCAGGTGCCGTAAGGCTAGCGCTGTGGAGCAACCCAGGTTTGCTCCACCGAACCGAACTCGGGGGCATCTTCCTGTCCCCATGGCATCCCCGACTCTGTCCCTTCGCTTCCTTCCTCCTGAGTCCCTCCACCCCCAGCCTCTGTCCTCTTCTGCACCCTCCCCTCAGGTGACCCCCACTGCTGTCTCTCCCCTCCGTCCCCTCCCGGGGAGGTTCTGGAGGCCCAGGCCTAGGGGTGGGAGCCACAGTCGGCTTGAATCAGAAGAAATAGGAAAAGGGGAGGTGCAGGTGCTGGTGATTAAATAAGGATGGGGGCCCGACTCTGCGCCTCAGTCTCACCTCCTGGGACAGAGGTGGGCTCTTGGCTTCCTGCTGCTCTTTCTCCACGCTGGGAATTCCTTGCGTTAAGGCATCCTTTCCTTCAGCCCCAGGCTGCCGAGATAACTGGCCTGCTGCCTCCCGTGCCAGATGTAGGGGACTTGGCTGGGGACTCAAAACCTCAAGAATACAGGCACGCAGAGCATCTCTTTCCTGGGGAGAGACCTGGTCTCCAGATTCTCTGTGTCGAGGCTTGCTCTTGATGACCCACCTCAGGTAGAGGGGGAACCGGATGAGCAGGGCACAGCCTGCTTGGTACCCTATAAGCCACTGTTGCCAAGTTCAGCAGTGGCTCTAAACCTATCCCGTGCAACCCCACCTAGCAGACTACCCCCTTCAGCGCCTATCCTGCAGTGCTGGATGCGGCAGGAACAGGAATGGTAGTGGCAACAGTGACCTCTCTGCTGGTGTTCCAGTATGCTGCCCGGCACCTGGACACCTTCCCCTGTGAGTGGGAAGCTCAAGGGCAGGGTTGCTTGACCCTGTAAGGTGGCCCCATAAGATATAGTCTCCCCTGGGCAAGGAATCTAGGCTCTTCCTTAGTTGTGACCTCTCCCCAGTGCTAGATGTCCATCAGGACTCCAACCCCCAACCTCGGGCATCTAGGGCCACCCCCTTCTGGGTTCCTGAGTGTCAGGGAAGGGAGGGTTATTCTCCCAACACCTGTGCTGGTTGCTCAAGAAACGCACCTCTTCCCTTTCTTCCTACCGGCCTTGGGCGGTTGCCTGTTCCCAGGTGAGTATGGAAGCCCAGTCATTCTGGAGGTCAGGAAGGCTGGGAGAGTGTAATTGCCACTAACTTTACTCTCACACTTCACCCTCAGGGAGCAAAGTCACCAATATCAGGGTTCAAGGGGTGGCCCCGAGGCAATGACAGGTAAGCTCGATTTCATCCCCAAAGCCAGGAAACAGTCCTGAGTTTCACGCGTGATGCTCAGTCTCTCTTGTCCTCTGGGAACAATCTGGGGCACCCCCAGGGCATCTCTCTCTCCTTTGCTTGTGTCTGTTCTTTGTAGGCACTGAACCACCACCCACCACCCCAGGTTCGCATCCTGCACAAGAATCCCCGGGGGCTCCAGTAAACGTCACCATCACAGTGACTGCCAAACCATGAGGCCTCAAGGGGAAGGTGCCAACACGCTTAGGGGAGAAGGTGGGGACGGGAACATCCCCCTCGGTCATACTGAGTGTTAAAGCCAAGGTAGCTAAGACCCCAGCTACCCCTTCCCACTGAATATCCGGCTTTTACAACCAGCACGAGGCTCAACTGCAGGGCCTCTAAGTGACTTGATTATGAGACAAGTCCTGGCCCAGCTTGTGGAAGACAGAGGTGGAAAGACGAGGAAGACACACGACTGGGGAGAAGACGAACCGGCTGTCCGAGGGCAAGTGAGAACCACGGTGCCGGGACCAGTGTCTGGTGCCGTAGGAGCAAGCTGCCTGCTTCCACACCAAGTCCGTGAACTGAGAAATCCCTCGATAAATCACACGTGATGCTCTCACCAGTGGAGGATTATTCCGATTGCAGCTCCCACAGGGAAAGGCTGACCTGGCTTCAGCTGGGCTCCAGGTTTCCCTACTGGGAGGAAACTAGGGGATGGGAAGCAAGATCTGCAGGCATGTGTGCCCTTCATTCAACTCTAGCAAGAGATGTACTTGTCTGGTTCTTTCCACATCCCAAGTTCCTTCCCCAAGAACACGAGCTTCTACTGTAGGACCAGCTGAATCAGGGCTGGTAGCAGAGCCAGGTGCCCAGGGCCTTTGTCTCCCTTTCACCTTTCATGTAGGAATAGCACCGAGCCTGTCGTGGGCAAAGGGCCTCACAGTTGCTAGACCCTGGAGTCCGTGCCAACGAGACGGGACAGGGTTCTTGCCACCAGGCTTGGGGAGCTGGCTGAGAGGGGACCCGGCCAAGCCAAAGTCACACTTTGTCAGCCGCCAGCATGACTCACTGACTCCAAGCGTGCGTGTCTGACATCTGGGTGAAACACAAATGCGTGCTTGTTCCACTGCCTGGAAGAGTCAGCAGAGCTGCCTCCGCAGGGGACTCAGATGAGAAGAAACAGCGAGAGAGCCAAGGGATCATCCTGCCAGGAATCAGGAAAGTGGCGCCCGAGAGGAGACGGAAAACTGACAGAAACTAAGTTCTCCTTAGGTTCTCACAGATTCAGACTTCATTAGACGAGGGGTTTCGAGTTCCCTCACAGCTCTCAGGACGGGGGCTGAGGTTCAAGGAAGGCTCTTTTAAATCTGGGGAATACAACAGAACAAGGCGGCCCCACCCCGTGCAAAAGTCCCTCTCGGCTTTCTGGTCTAAGCAGCTCAGACACTGAGTTTTTCAGGGCAGTAAAGCAAAGCTGCTTCTTGAGACTACGTTTCTACCCTGGGGTTCACCGGGACATAGGTAAACGGTAAAAATAGGTGAGGTCTCAGAAGGGACCCCTCTTCCTCACTCTCCTGCTGCTTCTCTCCTAATTCTTGCTTCCTTCCAAAGAAATACTGAGCTCCCCAAAGGGAGTCTGCCTGCTTCGACAGAGCTCCTTGGTGCACGTATTTTCCCAGCCTCCCATAAAATACCTGTCCTGGATCTTTTTCCTTTGGGGCCTGGATCTCTGCAGTCAGAACAGAATGGATTAACTCACTGGGCTCTGGGATGCGCATAGGGGATTTTCAGGGGAGGACAGGGGTCCAAAAAATGTCAGAGTGAGATGTACACCCACCCCAATCACAGGCTATAAGCAGCTTTACGCAAACAGGGAGCAATCAGAGGATCCCCATCTTCACGTGCTACTCTACATGAAAGCAGCATTCTCTTTTAATATAAAATCAAATCAACAAAATAAAACCTGTCAAAGCTACATCATTTAAAATAGGTACAATTTCAAACATTACCACTTTAAGGAAAATAAAACATATTTTTCAATATGATACAAAAACATGCATCTTAAAAGTCATTGCTTTAAAAGAGAGCAACACAGATGAAATTCAGTTATAAAGTTAATTTCTTGGCAGTACTGTAGCTGGAATGAGATTTGCATCGCAATCAGTAAGGATGTATTGGCCCTTGAGGACTCACTCAACAAAAACCAAACCCAGAAAGAGATGCTTTTTCTAAAGACCACTTCAAAAGGTTTAAAACATCGCCATTTCACTTACATCTTGTAGAGCACCCATCACCAGACGATCAGTGCATAACCAAAAGAAGGAAAAAAAGGAGCTAGTGAAATTATATAGTAGGAGTGGGGGGAGTTTTATGCTAAAACAAAGACTCACGGCGAATTCTAAGAGAAGAAACACAGAGAGGCCTGACGGATTACAGGATCACTATTACGCTGAGAGAAGGTCAAATTCCCGTGCGCGGATGGTAGTGAGGGGGCGTCAGGGAGAGAAATGAGGGCTCCGGGGAAGACCAGGCAATAAGCTCAGAGCTCTGCCCATGGAGGACAGAGGCAGCTTCTCTCGTTGTGGAGTTAGAGCATCCGAGGAATCCCACGGCGGGGCGTGCCAGGGCTTACAGAACTGGACCAGTTCCATCAGGAGAGTGAACCACAATGCTTTCGGAAAGCAGTATGGAAAAACGGAAGGAGCTCAGATTACAGCTCCAGGTGAGTCCAAATGCTGGCTCTGTGGCTCACCTGTGTGACCTGGGGACTTTACCATCTACTTTGTAGATGTGTCTTAACAGTAAGATTTGAGATAGCAGTAACAAGCACCAGCACAGTGCCTGGTACACAGCAGTTACTACACAAATGTTAGAGCCATCGCCCACGCTGTACTTTCCTCTGACTTCCTGGCAAGTGACTTTAGGTAGGACTGTTTTGGGTGACTGTGCAGGGCTAAAAGTTCAGAACAACTCACGGTTAGAGAGCACTCATAACTCCTAAACATGAAGGCAATTATATATATATTTATATTTATATATCTCAATATATAAAGGCATTTTTTATAAATAAAATACAATAAAAGGGATAACACTTAAAACAGCGTTATTAACAATATAAGTAAAGCAGTCCACAATGAGATTGCCCTAAAGGTAAAGTTGTTTTCTCTTCCTAGTGGACAAATCCCGTATTCAAAGTCGATCTTTAAAAGCAGTTTATGACCTAAGGCTCATGCTAATACACCTCTGTTTCCTGAATCAAAATGACTGCCTACAAACATTTACTCCCCAGTTTTCTAAAACTCCCTTTGTGACTGTATTGCCCGTAACTTGACTGGCAACACAGGGTATGTCTTTATATTCTGTGTGCTAGGACTTTGTCCTTTGCTAGCCACAGAAGTAAGGGACACAGCTATCCCCCTCCAAAGCTAACTGCATCTAAGCAACGTGAAGAATAAATCCAGTCAGTATACTACAGGCATGGACGTCTGGAATGGAGAACTTGACCGCAGCATCCCTGATACCCGACTATGAAATCATATCTACTACATTCTACTCAAAGTAATCCTTGCATAGTGACCCAGCTCACAAAGCACATTCCACTAACAGTTCTATTTATAAAGTATATAGACATATGTAAGGGGATATTGACGCATTTATATAGAAAGTCGATTAGTACAGTATGCTAGTCTATTTCACTGCAATTGTTGGGAAACTGTAAAAGTTTTCCACTTACGCTGGAATTGCTTGACTCTTAGGTAGGATCTGTTTCTTCCCCAAAGGGAGGCATGATCCAGAAAAGAGCAGTGATCCATAAAGCTTGACTCAAGCTATTAAATACACTTAGAGTGTTGTTTTGTTTTGTTTTAGATGTGGAGAAGAAAAGCCTTCCAACGACAGCTGCAAACGTCCTCGTCACTCAGAGGCGGCAACAATTGTGATTTATGAGCTCTGCTAATCGAAGCTTTAGGTGCCTGTTACAATGATGACATTCAGAAAAAAATGTCTGGAAACTTCAAACCTCCAGATTCTTTTCTGACACTACCATCTTCCAGGTATTGCCCAAGCTGGAAATCAGAAAACATCGATTTTCAGGGGCTGTGGTACCATGACACATCCTATACTAATGGGAGAGCCTCCGCCGAGATAGTCCCCCTGGAACCCTCCCTTTTTTCTTAAAATGCACATCTTTCTCTTCCAGTCACTACTTGAAAGTCTTATTTTGCTCCTACTCTTAGAAACAGTCAAAAAGAGCCCCATGGTGACCATGTTATAAACAAATGCAATTTAAAATTTTAGTAGGCATTCTTTTTCTCTCTGGCCCTGGCTCCCTTTCTGCTTCTGCAATAACCCAACCAGACTTAACCACCACCATGTCCATGACACTCTTTGTGATTAGTGCCTAGAAAGCTGGACATAACTTGTGCCCATGTGCAGACGGTCTATAGGTCAACTATCACTTCTGTGGAAGGCACTCATCAAACTCACAAGACATCTGCTATTACAAACATCAGGCTACAACTGTGGTTGACTACAAATGTTCTCAGAAAGTCTGATAACATGATAGTGAAAGACAGCTTTCCTTCTGAAAAGTTCCAATGGCCTGTGCAATTCTCTCTTAGATGAGTCAGCCAATAGGTGGGATCATCGTAGGAGGGGCTCTTACTGTCGCTGAGGCTCTTGGACAACGTGGAATGATCCCACTGCTCTCATATGATTGAAAACTATGCCAAACCAGGTTGTTTACTACTGAGGGGGAGGAAGAAATAGGGAGGGAAACTTTTAAGGCATAAATAATATAAACGGGCACACATTTTAAGATACATTCATATGACATTACTACTACAAAAAATAAATAACGATTTTTCTCTGAATTGAATTAATGTCCTTCACACAGTCCATCCCCAGGCCTGTTTTGTGCAGTTACTGGCTTGAAGTGGAAACATGACGAGGCACCGACACATCCTCAGGTTTCCTGGGATTGCTGAAGGACACCTGAAGGGCTGTCTACAGGAATGCCAGGAGGAGACCATGGTGTCTTTTCAGCGCAGTCCTTTGAAACAGGTGGCAAAATAAGAGGATTCCAACTTAAAATTTTGTTCTCTGTTTCTGAAGGCACACAGCTGTCTCCTGAAACACAAAGGTTTGGAAGTGATAAAGGCTGATTTTTATCAAAGCAGTCTACAAACATTACCTTGAGCAATAAAGAAAGAATCACGAGCAAGATCAGAGCCCAGTTACATTTAGTTTGAATCTGAGGGAGACAGTAGGTTTAGAAGGTTTAAAATGAAGTTGAGCTCTCATGAACAGTTGTACAATTCATCTCAGGGTTAAAGGAAACCCCTTAAAAGCCCCCAAATTACCATCTTAAAGAGAGGCTACAACTCCAGAATCAATTCAAATGAAAAAGCTCAGGATCACAAAATGCATCTTTCTAGCAAGTCTACTGTCAGGTACAAACTGAATCAAAGCCTATTTGGATTTATTTTCCAAAATGTTCTCAGGATGAACAACCTGAGATGAATGGTGTGCATAACAAAATTTCAAAGAACTCTTTATTGAGTCAACTTTTTTTTAAGTATCCAATATCCCCCCCCCCGCCAATATCTAAGAAATACGTGAGTTGATCACAGAACATTCTGAAAGCATCACCTTTCCTGATACGGTTCTTAGTTAACTGAAGACTATCTAGAAACTTAAGATTTATAATGTCTTGCTGTACCTCTGTTGAACTCTGCTGCAACTTCCACACAATCAGAGCTGGTCTCATTTCTATTGTCTTGACAGCAAATAGGCTGCGCAGGTCTTTGTGCCTTGTCATCTTTGATGCCCTTCTCAGGTGACTGACCACAGTCGGGGACTGTGGAAGCCAGATACACAGGCATCTTCATGTGAATGAGGGGCTTCATTTCCAAACCATCCTGAGGATAAGGTGCTACCACTGGGACCACAGGAAGGGGGCTGCTGCTGAAACTGCTGTTGGTTTTGGTGAAACACCTATAAAGGGTAAACCAAAAGAAATAGAATTGTATCTAGAGGGATCAATAATTAAAAGTCACTCATTTTGAAATATCATTTGGTATTTTGTATTCATAGATTCTTAAGAAAGATGGATGCTTAGAAATAACTAAATGATTCACTATGATTTGAAATATCAAAAATTAAAGTGAAATACAACAGGAGAATGCATCAAAAAGCAAACCAATTAAGAATGGAACTGTATATGATGACCTATCCCATGTTTCCTTTGCCCTAGTCTGCTGTCAGAAGTTGTCTTCATAATTAAATAGCTCCAGAATATAGCACACAGACGGAAAAGGCCATCCACACTGGAAGGAATGAAAGAAAAAAAGAGGAAGAGGACAGAAAGCTAAGAAACTTTGGCCATATGAGAGAAATGACCTTATGAAAGAAAGCCAACAAAAACACGCTGTTTTGAAATCAGATATGTTCCCTCTCACTCTTGGAAAAAACACTACAAGAACTAGACACCCAAAATCCAGGTTTTATTTTTCAATTTTTTTCTTTTTAGAATTAATTGCTAGAATTTATTAGTACTGAGCATTCACTTCAATTCTGCCCTACTTTTATTTCTTGCCTTCATCCAAGATATGTGTTTTCTCTAATTTTTTTCCTTCCTGTTCTTCAGATTGGATAATTTCTATTGATCTTCCAGTTCATTGACTCTTGCTTCTGTATTCTCCAATCTGATTTTAAGCCCTATCAGTAAACTTTCCATTCCAGTTATTTATACTTCTCGGCTTTGGAATTTCCATTTGATCTTTTTAACTGTTTCTATTTCTCAGATGTAATTCCCCATGTGAATTCATTGTGTGTATATCTTCAAGTCCTTGAGCATATTTGTAACAGCTGCTTTAAAGTCATTGTCTACTCGTTGTGATATCTGGATCATCTCAGAGTCTGTTTCTATTGACTATTTTTTTCCCTTGAGTAAGTATCACATTTTCCTATTTCGTTACATGTATAGTAATTTTTTTAACTGGATTTTTCCCTCTGATTTTCTGGTTGATCTGTTGGCCTCAACCTCCATCCTTCAACACCTTCAGTTTGTGTTCTTGACCCAAGATTGGAGAATGCCCTCAGGCAAAAACCCATAAACAAATGTCACCCATTGTCTTTCAAGGTTAGATTTATTCAGTTTCTGCCTGTTTCTGGTTACTCTACAATACTTTCAAATTGTCCAATTTCATCATTATTACCTGTGGATGATCAAGCTAGTCCATCATTAACAGAAACTGGAATCTAAGAAGTATTTATATAAAAAATAAAAATATTTTTTATTTATAAAATTAGGAGTGAGAAAAGTCTGGAGAAGACATTTCATTTCGCTTTGATCTGGGTTTGTTAGGTAGGAAACACACAGGACTGACCAGTAGTATGATGGAGCTAGGCATGTTAGGGAATAAAGATAAGAATTCTTTGGACTTCCATCCTTTGAACATGGGATGGTATGCTTCTGGAGCATAAGAAAATCAGTAAAAGGAAGTCCATGCAACTGTTACCAGCATTTCTGTTGGTTCAAGTTATTAGAAATACCAAATCCTAAGCATGAAGACTCGGAACCTGGAAGAGAATAAGACATCTGTCAGGAAAACAAATCCTTAATTTAAATAAGTCCAACTTTAATTTCAAATAGAGAAATATATTCACTCTACACTTAGTAGAACTCAGATACCAGTCACCTGGCATGAAAGCAAAGTATGTCTGTCAGGTATTCATCTGCACAGAATAATTTGACTACAGCATTATCTACTATGACTGTAATTTTAACTTTTAATAGTACAGGAAAGATATATACCTGATTGAAAGAATATCTGTGTTCCCATGCAAGTGTTAAGGCAGTCAAAAGTGGAGGGAGGGGCTTCCCCGGTGGCACAGTGGTTGAGAGTCCGCCTGCTGATGCAGGGGACACGGGTTCGTGCCCCGGTCCGGGAAGATCCCACATGCCGCGGAGCGGCTGGGCCCGTGAGCCATGGCCGCTGAGCCTGCGCGTCCGGAGCCTGTGCTCCGCAACGGGAGAGGCCACGGCAGTGGGAGGCCCGCGTACTGTAAAAAAAAAAAAAAATCTAACAAAAAAAAAAGTGGAGGGAGCACTGGTGTGGAAGAAAGTTCGTTGGAGTCAGAATCAAAGCACCGCGCTGGACAGATCATGACTCCAGGAAAGCGTGGCATTCCTTATTGGTCTGATGTACATTTTATTCAACTCTGAACTTAAAAAATTTTTCCGGGGTGCTGACGAGGGCGAACACGAATCTCTTGACATCCATTTAAAAATGTCCATGTTATCAGTCTCTTTCTTCATTAGTCTCTTCCACTGTCGCAACACCCAGGGAACCTGAAAATCCCCCTGAATGTATTCAATTCATGAGAATCCACAGACTGTAAACAGGGTACTCACCCAAAATATGGGGCAAGTCCAGGGGAAAAATCTTCTTGTTTTTTTTTTGTTTGTTTTGTTTTTTTTGGCCGTGCTGCATGGCTTACAGGATCTTAGTTCCCCGACCAGGGATTGAAGCCGGGGCCACAGCAGTGAAAGCGCTGAGTCCTAACCACTGGAGCACCTGGGAACTCCTGGAAAAATCTTTTTGCATTCAAACTACTACTAATGAGAATTTAATAGATATTATATATCTATAAATAATGTTACTTAGAAGAACCCTTTATTCTAAAACCATTTGCTGATACTTTCTAAATGTCAGACACTGTGGTAGACACTGAAAGTATAAAGATAAATACAACAGGTTCCAGCTCTCAGTCTAGCAGAGGAGAAAAAGTAAACAAATGGTTACAATATAATGTAGTAAGTGTAATATAAGAAGGTATAAAAGACACTGGGAGCGCTCAACTTTGAGATGGGCTATAGACGTATAGCTGATGAGAACAGGGTACTTCCCACATTCCAGCTAAAGACCAGTGTGTATTACTCCATGCTATTTCAGACTCAAGCGTCTTATAATTGAGGAAATTACAGTAGATGGCAATTGTGGAATTAGAGAGTAAGAAGGATTCTGATTTCAAAAAACCATAAATATCTCTGGTCAGGGGAATCTATGTGGCTACCATGATTCGCTGGAAATCATTCTTAAAAATTAAGTTCCTGGCTTCTGGCTATGGCTGATTATATCAGAACAACTCTCCTGCCAAAAGCAACCTGGCAATTAAAAACGATGGCGAAATTTTAGTTTAAATCTGTCAAAATCATCAGAGAGCTACTCCAGCACTTAAGTGGCTGAGATTCCAGAAAAAAGGTAAATGTGAGTTTCAGCACCACTTTTCCTCATGAAGCATCCGCCCAGTTCAGTGCAGGATGAAACGCTAAGACGTCAGCAGGAAGTGGCTAAGGAGCTGAGCAGAACTTCTGGCAGTTTCCTGGGGCTGGGAAGACAGAAATTGGAGCTCAGAGCCTACCAAAGAGAAGAGGCCCCGTAAACACCCCCAGGCTTTTCACTGGGACCCTTGAAGGGTTACATTGTAAAAATAACAGTGAAGCAGGAATAGACAAGGCTTTTAAAAAGAGGGAAACTCAGCATTAAATCAGCTCAATCGCTGATTGGGTTAAAATGATCTGCCCCTTGCCTAACTGCCTGCCAAAAACAAAAGTAAATCCTTTCTGGGGCAAGAAAACATCTTCCAGAGACTCTATGAGTTATTATATGCAATGTCCAGAATTCAGTAAAAAATTACGTGGCATTTCTGGAGACAGAAACAAGAGAAAACTAAGTGATGCAGACATTGAGTTAGGAGACAAAGATTTTAAAAGAACTGGATGAACATATTCAAGAAAACAGGTGACAAGATGGAGAATTTTAACAGAGACTTAGAATCTAATAATAATTATTATTTGGAATTTCTAAACTAAAAAGTAGAATACCTAAACGAAGAGCTCAATTCATGGAGTTAAGACCAAATTGAACACAGATGACTAGAGGTTTACTGAACATGAAGCGTGTCTCTGCACGGTCTTCAGACTGAAGCACAGACACAAAAGGATGGAAAATATAGAAAGAAGCTTAAGAGGCATACGAGGCATAGAAAAAAGCTCAAAAATATATGCTGGCACACCTCATTTTATTATGCTTCACTTTATTATACTTCGCAGATAACGTGTTTTATACAAACTGAAGGTTTGTGGCAGCCCTGCGTCAAGCAAGTTGGTCAGCGCCATTTTTCCAACAGCGTTTGCTCACTTCTGTCTCTGTCATACATTTTGCTAACTCTCGAAATATTTCAAACTTTTTCATTATTATTATATTTGTTATGGTGATCTGTGATCAATGACCTTTGACTGTAGTTGTTTTGAGGTGCCACAAACACTGCTGTCTTAAGAAATTGCCACAGTCATTCCAGCCTTCAGCAACCATCACCCTGATCAGTCAACAGCCATCAACATCGAGGCAAGACCCTCCACCAGTGAAACGATTATGACTCACTGAAGGCTCAGATGATGGTTAGGATTTTTTTAAGCAATAAAGTATTTTTAAATTAAGGTATGTACATTTTTTTGGGACATAATCAAAAAATTCATGTGACTCACTTTATTGCAATATTCAATTTATTGCAGTGGTCTGGAACCAAACCCTTGATATCTCCAACGTATGCCTGTAAAGTTGGCATCTCTCTGGAGGACAGAAAAGAGAGAATGGGATAAAAGCTATATCTGGAGAGTTAAAGGCTAAGAATTTTCTAAAACTGATGAAAGTTCAAGCCACAGATTTAAGAAGTTCTATGAACCCCAAGCAGAATAAATACAAAGAAAATTATACTTTCAAATGTGAATAATTAAATGGCTGGAAGCAAAAATACAAAGTGAAAATCATAAAAGCAGCCAGAAGAAAAAGACATTATCACCTTGAAAGGGAACAACAGCTGTATAGATGATTCTTCAATAGAAACAACAGAAGCAACAAAATAATGGAATGACATCGTTAAAGCACAAAAAGAAAGTAAACGCCAACCTAGAATTTAATGAACAGTAATAAATACCCTTTGAAAGGGAAGATGAATTGAAGACATTTCCAGACAAAAAATCTGGGAGAATATGTAACCCTCAGACCTTTACTACAAGAAATACTATACGGAATTCTTCAAGTTGAGGGAAAATGAGTACCAGCAGACAACAGGAAGAAATACAGAAAAATCTACAAACAGGAAATGAGGGAGAGGGTGTGGAGAAAAGGGAACCCTCCTACACTGTTGGTGGGAATGTAAATTGGTGCAGCCACTGTGGAGAACAGTATGGAGGTTCCTTAAAAAACTAAAAATAGAGCTACCGTATGATCCAGCAATCCCACTCCTGGGCATATACCTGGAGAAAACCATAATTCAAAAAGACACACGCACCTCCATGTTTATTGCAGCACTACGTACAATTGTCAGGACATGGAAGCAACCTAAATGTCCATCGACAGATGAATGGATACAGAAGATGTGGTACATATATACAATGGAATACTACTCAGCCATAAAAAATAATGAAATAATGCCACTTGTAGTGACATAGATGGACCTAGAGATCATCATATTGAGTGAAGTAAGTCAGACAGAGAAAGACAAACATCATATGACATTGCTTATATATGGAATCTCAAAAAAGGGTACAGATGAACTTATTTACAAAACAGAGTCACGGATGTAGAAGACAAACTTATGGTTACCAAGGGGGGAAGGGGGGTAGGGACAAATTGGGAGACTGGGACTGAAATATATACACTACTCTATACAAAATAGATAACTAATAAGAACCTACTGTATAGCACGGGGAACTCTACTCAGTACTCTGTTATGACCTATATGGGAAGAGAATCTAAAAAAGAGTGGTTATATATACATGTATAACTGATTCACTTTGCTGTACACCTGAAACTAATACAACATTGTAAATCAACTATACTCCAATAAAAACTGGTAAAAAAGAAGGGATGAATAGCAACAAAGGTAATGTCGGGAATTGTGACTAAATATCGACCGCAAAAAACAGTAACTGTATTGTGTTAAAGGATTTTAAATATTTATAGAATTAAACCACATGACAAAAATAACAAAACACTGGGGAAGGAACTGGAGTTAAAATGTTCTAAAGTATTTTATTGTCTAGGAAGTAATAAAAGTACTAATGCATGTTAGACTCTAATTAAGATCATAATGTCCAGCACCAAGCACACAGTAAATGGCATATCGTATGACCTCAAAAATGCTGAAAAAATAATAAACATTAGAACATCAGACTTTTTAAATAACCTTTTCTGTAAGCAAGTAAATTTATTATCAAGGAGCAACAATTAAACTAATTGGTCAAGATACCTTATAACAGACCATACCTAAAACTAAGATAATACACGTAGATTAAAGTGAGAATGAACCATGGGACTTCCCTGGCAGTCCAGTGGTTAAGACTTCATGCTTCCACTGCAGGGGACACAGGTTCGATCCCTGGTCAGGGAACTAGGATCCCGCATGCCGCTCGGCACGGCCAAAAAAATAAAGTGAGAGTGAACCATACACTTACCCCTTAAGATTTTTGTACCACAATAGTAGTTATCTCTGTCCTTGTTCCATACTAGTTCTGTTGTTCGGTCTTTCTTCTACCTGTTGGCTTCAAAGTTCTCTGACTTAAAATTCAGTCTTCTGGAGGACGGGCAATGCCCGTCCTAGGTGGCGGAGAAAGCTCTTAGTGACACAATGGAGCACAGTCAGGCACTTAATGAAATCCCCGATCATGATGTAAAACAAACTAAGTGAGCTTCTGGCTTGATGTTCCATTTCTCTGCAGGAATCTGGAAGTAATACAAAGGTGCTAGAAACCTGAAAGACAAAAGAGGATCAGGTCAGAAAGAGAAGTTTTCATTTAAAAAAGTAAAGTTAAGGTGTAGGAAAAAAATATACTTGCCAGGATTTGAAACACCAGGGCAGTTCCCTAAACACAAGATATTATAAGTTAATAATTGGCTTATATAGATCTAATATGAATTTAATTTCATAATGCTGACATAAAATAATGAAGACTCACCAGATAATAAGATGCCTTAAGTTCTTCTGTTGTTTTGTTCCTTTTAGTTTCTTTTCTGTCCTGCTCATTTCTTTAATTTAAAGCAAAGGACGGGATTTTTAAAGGAAATCTAAGGGCAGTCTAACAGTTTGAGTGTAGAGCACTTCCATGAGAATGAAGGTGAGCTACATGGATGGGACAGGACCGAGGGATGGTCAGGACAGAAGAGCCAGGGCCAACTACGATGGATGGTAATTAGAGGGCTGATACTGTCACCTGGTTTTATGTGCTGGGAGTTAACAAGCAGAATACACATGTTTTAAAAGAAATTACAGATATTTAGCAAGAGAAAAGTGCAATTTCCTATTACATATTCTTTAGCAGCTATTTTTCAGGTAAGTGATATAGAAAATCACAGCAGTGCATACTTTTATTCCAAACTGTGACTCTTAATTAACAGGGTGGTGCTGGTAGTAACATCGTCATTTGAGTTAGACTGTTAACATGATTATAACCCAAATTTCAACATGATAAACCGAACTGATTTAAAATTTTCTAGTATGCCAAACCCTAACTCATAGTCATCAGTAATTAACCACGTAGATAACCAAATATAAAAAATTCAGTCACCTTACTTTTAGTTCATTTCTGGATGTCTACATGTGTTGACATAAATATGGCTTCAACTTGGGGGCTACATGCTAAGATATAAGCACAGAGGTCATAGTCGATAAAAAAGGAATATAATACCTGTTCTGAATATAATTAGGCATATAACATGTAAAACAATTCTTTTACTGATAACGCTTTAATTAAAATTTCTTTTTTTAAAAAAAAAACTGTGGCTTTATTTACTTATTTATTTTTGCCTTGCTGCGTGGCATGCGGGATCTTAATTCCCTGACCAGGGATCGAACCCACGCCCCCTGCAGTGGAAGCATAGAGTCTTAACCACTGGACTGCCAGGGAAGTCCCTAAAGTTTCTAAAGTAATCAGATAATCACAAAAATAATACCTGTATATACGTAAATGTAAGGGACCCAAATCTATAACAAGTGAGAGAGAGAAAAGGGCAAATGTCTGTGTCTGCAAATGTATCACATTCATTAAGATGCTCTTATAGGGGCTTCCCTGGTGGCGCAGTGGTTGAGAGTCCGCCTGCCGATGCTAGGGGACATGGGTTCGTGCCCGGGTCCAGGAAGATCC
>NW_020172768.1:2566123-2587812 GCF_003031525.2 Neophocaena asiaeorientalis asiaeorientalis
AAAAAAAAAAAAAAAAAAAAAAAAAAAGGTGCTCTTATAATGCACGTCTTACAGTTTACACGATATAAAGAGCTTGTAATTTTACTATCTTAGGCTTCTCAAACAATCTTTCAACTGCAGTTACTATTGGCTTAAAGTGGGGTGAAAGTTTTCACTGAGTTGTCTCTGGCTCAATGAAACGACTTTTCCTAATTTTAAAACATTGAGTAAATAGAACTCTGTGCATCATGCCACATACAAAAATCTGTGCTGTTTTGCAAGAATTCAGGTAGTCTGGGACCTGTTAGTTTATTACTAAGATATCTTTTAGTAAACAGGAGAGGCCTGTGTGACCAAGCTGTAAGGTAGGAGAATGACTATTATAGTGTCATAAAAATAAACTATTTCACCAACAATCTGAATAGCACAGACTAGGAAATAAGAAATTGGAATAGTAGCATAGGATTGTTTTTGAAAGAATACATTGCTTTAGTATTTGACTAAACATATTTTGGACGTTCCAGTAAAACTACATAGCACCTCTAAAATATTTTGCAGAGAAGTATCCCATTTCTGATTACACAGCTGAATATTTGTTAAGCATGATTATGTGCAGAATAACTCTGATTAGATAATTATATACATTTTTCCTTAAGTTTCCTCTTTTGATTATCCCTGGAGGGCAGGGACTAACTACCCATGAGCCTCTTGGATGTGTGATGCTTATTTTCGTGAATGTGCTTCATGAACTTCTTCTGAGACGGTTTCATTTTGGCGGTGGTTTGTTTTAATATTCAGCTCACCCCTGCTGTTTCCTCTTGCCCCTGTGTCTGTTATTTTGCTGACCTAGCCCTTATTTGGGGGAAGTCATCAGTAACTGTGCAGCAGAACCCTGATGACATTCCTCCAGGGCCCATAAAGGTTCTCCATTCTCACCGTACACTCTTTGTTGGATGCTGCAGTGGGAATTTCCTTTTGGGAATTAGTTTCTTGGTGACTGTCACCCAACAACATGTTGGGTGACTATAAATGACTGAGTGCATTACCGAACATGGCAAGTTCACACACACACACACACACACACACACACACACAAAATCCTACAAATAAAAGACCAAAAGTACGAGTCTAACCATGTGACTCCCTGACAACAGGATTGGGTCTCCATATCAAAAGCAGGAGATATGTAACTCAAAAGGAAGGTACTGATCAATTAAAGAAATTAAGAAAATAATAATTAAGAAATTAAGAATTTAATTAATTCTTAATTAATTAATTAATTAATTAAATTAATTAATTAAAGACTATTAATTAATTAATTCTTAATTAATAATTAAGAAAAATTATTTTTCTTAGGGGATCAGGCTGATTACCATAGATGGAAGAGAATCCAAATCTTAGGCTTTGTCGTGTTTTCTTCCTTTGGTTTTATGGCTAGTTCTGAAGTAGCTGAGTGGACAGGGATAGGAGATGGGTGTAGTCATAACCAATTAACCTGCTGCAGGAAAGGAGTCCAGGAGTCCTGGATAAGCAGTTGTTTTCATATTTAACAAACCAACTGGGCAGACCAAACTCTAGGTCTGAAAGAACTACGACTATAATGAAATGTTTTCATATTCATCTCCAGACACTAGTTTTACCTGCGCATATCTGACAGCAGTGGAAGGCTTCAAGTTGGTGAAAGAGCACCCCCAAACCCAGCAATACACAGACTTTTAAGGTGATCGTTATGTAAAAACTTGGAGGTCATTTATATCTATGTGTTCTAAAGCACTATTCCGAATAGTTTTATTTCTCCTCTTGACCATCAGCCAGGTATAGATAGTACTTTTTTTCCCAGATGGATTATATACATTTTTCCAAGCTGATTTTTACTTGGCTACTTCCTGCCCATTTCCAATCTCTCAAGGACCCTTAAAGTTAATTTTTTCTTCCCTCCTGATGGGACCTCTCAGTTTGTTCATCTGTGAATTTCATCAGTGTCCCCTCTACTCTCTTACAGATTATCAAGACTGATGGTAAACAGAGCAGATTTAATGTCAATCCCTTCCCATTAAACTAGCCAAGCAACTGACAAACCCCATTTGATTACATATCCAGAACTGCACTACTGCTTTTTGAATTGAGGAGAGGAGGTGGGTAGAAAGCTATTTGATTAAAATCTGTTTAACTCTTGCAGTGCCCAAAATGCACAAGACTCTCAGCTGCGTCTCTTGTGTAGGGGGCTGGCTCCCTGAAAAGCCTCATTAAATATGCTTCTTTCCAGCTGTTCATATAGGGAGCTATTACATGCTACTCTCAAACCTGAAAAGCTCACATGGGCTGAACCCAGTGAGGCAGGCAGTCTTCTACAAATGCCACAAAAGCCCTCGAAGCAAATAAAACTCCGCAGGTTGCGGGAGTGCACACGCCCTTCTTATCTGATGTCAAATCTGCATGTCAATGTGCCAGTTTAGACAAGAAAAGCAAACTTTTCTATGACTAAAATAGAAGGATGAGAAAAGGGGCCTAAGGTTGGCAATGACTTGCTTCTTGAAAGCCCACTCTAAGAAATACATTCAAGTTTAAACCTAAGAAGGCAGAAAAAAACAAACTGGGGTGGCAAGACACAGTGCAGGCAAGATTCCACGTGGAAAGGCCTCCGTCAGTTCTCAGGCACCTGTGGACTAAGACAGCTGCCCTGGGTCAAGGTGACTTTGATGAGGCACCCCCGGGGTCTAAGGGGATGACTCCCAGGTGTGTGAGGGGTAGACAGGTATAAGCTCTTTCCTGCAGTGTTTCCTCGTTCAGTGACGGCATCCAATTACCTGGACGCCATCCTTGACACCTCCCCCTCTGCTGCCTCCTCACACAATTACTTACATCTTTTTTAAAAACCGTACCTCCTAAAACTCTCCAACCCACCTACTTCTCTCTGTATCTACTGTAGCTATCTTAGTGCACTATTTCTCATCTGGACTACTGCCATAGCCATCCAACTGGTCCCCTGTATCCTTTCCTGCGCCATCCAATGGATTCTCCAAACTCTATCCTCCAGGAGTGTTCTATCACAATGTTCTTTTACTTAAAATCTTTCACTGACTCGCCATGGCTCCGTACCATCTGATTTCACTCATCTTCTACCTCTGACCCTTTCGCTTACGAGGTTCCTGCCACATTAGCCTTCTTTAAGTTCTGTGAGGATTCCGGCATTCTGCTTTAAAGATTTTGCATAAATGGTACCTTGCCTTTGCCTGGAAAGCCCCCATCCTCTTTTACCTAGTTTTCCAAATTCTTCAGAGCAAAAGGGAAGTCTTTCCTTTCTACTACGTTCTTTACTTTGTCTTTAAAGCATCCAGTTTTAATTATATATTCATTTTTACGATTATTATGTCATTTTTTTAAAAGACATGTCTCCCCATCAAACTATAAGCTCAGTGAAGGCAGGGACAATGCCTGTTTTGCTCACAACTGTAGCCTCAGCACCTATCTTGGCCCACTGTAGACCTTCAACAAATGTCCGTTGAATAAATAAACGAATGAATGAATCCTCTTTCCCTTTCTCTCTGCTGATTTTCACACCCCTTTCCTCATCTCTTTGAAGATATATCAAGGCAATAAGCAAAAAATAATAAAAGAGAGGATTATAAAAAAGATGTCTAATCACTTTAAATACTTAAGAAATAAGGACTTCCCTGGTGGTGTAGTGGTTAAGACTTCGCCTTCCAGTGCCGGGGGTGTGGGTTCGATCCCTGGTCGGGGAGCTAAGATTCCACATGCCTCGGGGCCAAAAAAAGTAAAACAGAAGCAATATTGTAACAAATTCAATAAAGACTTTAAAAATGGTCCACATCAAAAAGCTTAAAAAAAAAAGCCTTAAGAAATAAAGCAAACAAATACCTTAAATAATTAAATATATAAAAATAATCAAACTGCCACGGTTATTGTCTCCATCGGTGATCTCACCTATTCTTAAATTCTATCACTTTGATACAAATGACTCTGAAATATAGAGATCATTGTCCCAATCTACCCCCTGAACCCAAGACCAGCATTTTCCTGTGTCTCCTTGACTTAGATACCCAACTGGCAGTTGAAACTCTAAAACCCCAAACCAAATTCATCAACTTTCCTCCGTATATCATTTTATTAAGCTTCTTATTTATATGACTATCACCGTGGCCACTACCAGGTCATTCCGTGTTTGAAACTTTCTATTCATTTGAACCTCCCATTTTTTTTCCCAGATCCCAATCAGTCAATGGCCAAGTCCTAAAGATTCCAGCTCTAGAATCTCACGTTCCTCCTCCTTTCCACCCCCATTCCTCGCGTGAAGCTAAGGCCTTCATTACATATGCAGTCACACTGGTCTCCTCCCTCCGATCCTCCCAGCGTGCTGCCTACTGCCATTAACCAGCTTACTATTATCCTACACAGACGGCTCCCTTTCTTAAAAATCCTCCAAAGAATCATTGTGCCACTAAGCCCAGTGTTTCTCAACACTTAACCCATATCCCCCTTTTTGATTAATGTAAAAATCTCACATCCCTCCTGTATTGTATATTATAGAAACAATAGGGATTTTTTTCTACTCCTTAAATATAAAACTACAAGATTCAATATGCTTCTTCAAACTCTACTCACTATACTTCAAGCTCTGGCTGTGAGTCACTATTATTAACTGTTGGCTCTCTGGAGGGAGGGCTTGGGCCAGTACCTAGGACATGGTGGGCACTCAATAAATGTTGATTAAATAGACTAGTAAACCCTGACAGTAAGGGTCATCCATGATATAAACTCAGACTGCTTTTCCAGTTTTATATCCTGCTCCCTCTATTTGCATTTCTCCAGCTACATTATGTCAGTGTTTCTCAAAGCATGGTCCCAGGACCAGCAGCACCAGTAGCCCCGGGACTCATCAGAAAAGCAAATTCTCCGTCCCCACCCGAGACCTACTGACTCACAAACTCTAGAAGTAGAGCCTCATAATTTGTGTTTTTACAAGTGCTCCAAGTTAATTCTAGTGTGTGCTGAAGTTTGATACCCACTGAACTGGACTGTTTACCCTCATGTAAGCATTATCCTTCCTCCTTCCATGACTCGTGATTCCTTCTGCCTGGAAACACCTCAGAACCTATTCCAGTGGCTAGTGTAAATGTTTCTTTTGACTGAAGAGCGAAAAACACTAAAATATCCCCTGGATAGCCCTCATATGTCTTAACTGAAATTAGACCTCTTTTTGTGTACACACTCTTTTCAGTTGGCATTAGGAAACGCAAATTTAGTCTTAGCGATAATGTCGACATTCTAAAAGTATAAATTGACGAAAATTGTGCATATTTGGGGAGCACATGATATATCACCTGCCTCTCAGTATTAGAAGCTTATTACAAATTTTGCCATCTTGGGGATCTTGAGAGGGGATACCTGTTTTCAGTTGCAACGTTAAATGAGTTAGGTGCTTTAGATTTAATGATTCCAATTTGGCAGAGTTGAAGATAGGTACTTACTGATGTTCATCTGTGTCAAAACCACATAAGCGCTCCTGGAAGCCAGATGAGCCACTTGGCTAACCTCGGAGGCAAGGCAGGTAAGCGAAGGTTTGCCCTAAACAGGTAGACTCTGAGGTAGGAAGAAGATTTAGGCCAGGGAGAAACAGAAGCTGGCTTTCTCAGGCTGCAGAGAATTCACCTATGCTCCCAGATAAAACCCCCATACATGAAATGCAAGAGGCCATTAACTTGAAAGCCAATAGAAGTATAATTGTCCACTGTCTTAAAGGAAAAAAAAACCATGTATAATAAACCCCCCAAATGCCACATACACACACGCTCACACATACAAAAATGGCCATGAACGCAAGATGGCAGAAGTCATTCAAATTCTTTTAAGGAAATGGGATGTATTTTTGGTACTAGGGTATGATACCTCATTATAAAGATGACGAGCAGCAAATTACCAAAATCTATAATCAGAGTATGTCGGGAGCAATTTTACACTATCTGGGACAATTCTCCATTTTTCAGATAAGGAATAGCCTCAGAGAGATTACATAACTTTCCCAAGATCATAGATTTAAGCAGTGGCAAAGCCTACGTTTACTTATTCTTAGACCTGAGGTCCGCTCATTCCATCATTCTAACGTCTGGGTTGAATCACATTTGCTGATGGCCACAGGAACCACAAAGGATGTGTTTTAATTGAGTCCATCTGATTACTTACCAGGCGTATAAACCATCTTTACCAGTTCTTTAGCATGCTCCTAACAAGTTGTGATAAAGCCTTTGACAAGCTCAGGACAAAACTGTAGCTTCACTGTTACGAGCATCTTAAAATCTAGCTAGGGTCATACAGAATTTTAAAGTGTAACAAGCAAATCTTAGTACACAAGACAGGCAGATGGCTCTTGCTAATATAGAAACCCTAAGATGGGTTAAGTAAATGATTGAAAAAAAAAAATCTCCAGAAAGCTTTATTGCGTTTGCTCTGCAGCTCTCAAAACACATGATGAAACAACGTACTTTTAATTCAATGGTCGACCGATTCCTTCTTCAAGTTCTGGTTTTGATAACTCCCAGATGCAACTGTTAACTTCATAATTCGTTTTAGAAAATATGGGTCAAATCCCATTTCAGTAATGAAATAACCAAACTCCAGTCCATACTCCAGGTATTTTCTGTACTAACTATAGTATGATTTTTAAGTTGCAGAGCTTTAGAGTTGGGAAGGACTTTTGAGACCATGTAATCAAACACCATCATTATGTAAGAGAAAGAACTGAGATTTCTGACAGATGCAACTTCAGTACAACAAAATATTTGATAATCCTTTGGGATTAATACGTAGAGAACTAGCATGAAAGCTTTCTGAATATCCTGTCAAAATTTAAATGTACATTTCACTCTACTTATTTTTATCTTGTCTGAAGTATTGTGAGTACATATAACTCTTAATTTAGAAAAACAGAAATTAAAAGAAAGCAAGATTATGCTACTTAATTATCTTAAGGTTTTAAGAGTTTTTAAAAAATTGAATAATCTGATACGAAAATTTCAGTAATGTTACTATGAAAAAACATTACCATACACACAGGGTTTTCCCCCTAACATTCAAACATGCTCTCATCCAGAATATAGAGTAGAAAATATCACATAGCATAGAAAAGAACTCTACTGAAAACAGACCAGGTGAGAAAAAATAAAGTCTGTATGCAGAGAATGACACTAATTCAAAGATTTCAAAAACATCAAACCTCTTAAAAGTATCTCAGTGAGAAATAAAGTCATCCATATTGTCAATATATCTAAAGAAACCAAAGCACAGAAAGGTAAAAATTGTAAAGCTGGGGCAAAAACTGAGTAACAGCCTTAAACTTAAGACTCCACATTCTGAGATTTTATAACTTAGGTAAAATTGTAAGAACTTCCTTTGCCGAAGGGAGAATAACAAAGGAAGCCACATAACTATTCACAACCACCTGTGCAAACACAGCAACATACCTATTGTTGTTCCGACAATTTCGACAACTAACGCACTCCATCGGGTCAGTCTGAGGTACTGCCGTGTACAGGCCACCACCCTTATCAGGAAGCAAGTACAGGGAAAAAGAGAAAAAGAGAGTGCTGAAGGTGCCATAGACTCGTAACCACATCACCTCAAATGTAAAAGCCGCACCAACAATAAATGGCTACGTGGTATATTTTAACCATCTCCCTGAGCCACGTTACGTTTATCACTATTTACTTGTATTCACAAATGAGTGCTGCATGATATTAAAAGTGTTCTCCAAAAAGTTAACTCCTATGTTTTCTGCATGTATGTTTGTACTGGAAAGAGGCAAGTAAATGAAGGGAGAAGTTTAGTCACTTCCCTTCAGTGTTTCAAATCTAATGGGCCCAAAATATTCTATGCGTTATAACCTCCTATTCATTTTTACCTTCCTAGCAGTCATGGAAAAATTTTATGGGATGCCAGTTGGAGAAACAGGGTGGAAATCTGTTTGAATGATGTCACAAGATAAACCCATCTTCATTTTCCTGTAATTATTTCGATTAGGTCTGTTCACTTGACTAGACGAAGTCTTAAAGCATGTTATATGTTTCCAGATGGAGCAGATTCTCAGCCAGCGGTGACTTGGAGTGGAGTATTAATATTTTGCTGTTGCTTTTGGCGGAAACTGCCCAGCAATTAAGAAAAATGCCCAGATTAACACATACCTCATTGTAAAATGTTCACTTGACATATACGATGGCAAGAGCTCTTCAAAACTGAAGTTAGGGCTTGAACCAGCCTTATGGTCAGAGTCAAAATTCTGCTTTCGAAAGCAAAACGGCAGAACTGAATTTGATAAGGGTGACGGAGGCTGTTACATTGCAGCCAGACTCAGAACAGGCCTTCAAGGTTAGGAAAGGTTCAGGCAATCGTTTCTCCCCAGAACACTTTCCACTTCCATTCATCTCTTAACAACAGCCAGAATCGAAGCAAACCAAAAGTACTGAAAATTTCTCTCAACATTCCTGAGCCAACTAGCAATAGGAATTTTAAAGAAAACTCTGAGAGAAAGAATATTCCTATGCTACATTCAGTCCATGAGGATAAACTCCAAAGGTTCCGAAAAAAATGAAGTTAACAACCTACAGGATGATGCATTTATTTGAATCACTAAACGGATTACAGTTAATTCAATCATTTTTATGATCAACAGCATTTAAAATATGTCCCCGGCTTCCCTGGTGGCGCAGTGGTTGAGGGTCGGCCTGCTGATGCAGGGGACACGGGTTCGTGCCCCAGTCCGGGAAGATCCCACGTGTCGTGGAGCGGCTGGGCCCGTGAGCCGTGGCCGCTGAGCCTGCGCGTCTGGAGCCTGTGCTCCACAACGGGAGAGGCCACAGCAGTGAGAGGCCCGCGTACCGCAAAAAAAAAATAATAATAAATAATAATAATAATAAAATATGTCCCTATTTCCACCTTCCCAAAAGAGAATAGTAAGAAAATGAATGAGTTAAGATCACAGAGGATAACCTCTAAAATTGTACACTTAATGGGGCAACTCTTATTTAAATAGCAACTCATTGTTCAAAAAACACAAAGTCCTGTGTTCAAATACTAAAGCAAGCATCAGAGTTACTTTTTCTTCTTATGGAAAGAGCATGTGCTGTTCAAAGCGTCATGCTCTCTCCTTCAGTTTCTTGGACAATGTTAGTAGTTTGGACTAGGAATGGTGACAAAAAAAGTTTAGAAAGTCTGAATATAAGCCATGTCTTTCCACACAAAATAATGAAATCATTATTCTCGTTTGGTAATGAGATGCACTAAAGCGAATTAAATATTTTTTTCTATGACATACTAAAGCTAGGTCACAGGAAAGCCATTAGATTTCTAGCTTTAAGATACAAATATACATTATAGTTTTGTTCTCCAAAGGTAATATTTTAATAAACCTTTACTACTGTTGAAGATAAAAAAAAAAAAAAAAATTCTCTAAACTTCTCCAAACTTTAGCACATTGTGGGTTATGGGCAAATGTATCTGTAATCAGAACAATGACAAAAACGTAAACGAGTGCCTAATTGACGAACTAAACATATTATCTATCTGATTGAAAAATAATGTGGATGCATATCCAAACAATGTAATAAATCAAACTGCCTAGTGCAGAGAATCTCTTTCACCAGCACAAATCTAAAATACGTCCGTCATTCTACTCTCATTTCAAAAATTAAACTCTAGGGCTTCCCTGGTGGCGCGGTGGTTGAGCGTCCACCTGCCGATGCAGGGGACGCGGGTTCGTGCCCCGGTCCGGGAAGATCCCACATGCCGCGGACCGGCTGGGCCCGTGAGCCATGGCCGCTGAGCCTGCGTGTCCTGAGCCTGTGCTCCGCGGAGGGAGAGGCCACAACAGTGAGAGGCCCGCGTACCGCAAAAAAAAAAAAAAAAAATTAAACTCTATCAGCCGGTTATCCCTGAAATATAGTAGTTTTAAAGGTTTATCACTCCTTGTGGCTAGAGAACACTAATATTGTAAAACATAAACCACAGAAACACACATGGGGCGAAACAAATCAAAAAAACCTCACAGGGGGTCAGAAGCGACAATCTGGTGGCCTGCAGACATGCTGTGCGTGGCCCACGCAACGCTTTCTAAAACTGGAATTAGCTGCCAACGTGCAAAAAAATCTGGTGGTTTCACCTAGATTTACGGATGTCGCGAAAAATCAGAAGACCAGGCCACACGGGGCCCTCAGCTCTGCATACAAACAATGGGCGCTGAACCTGGCCGCTGCTTTAGCAGTACACAACCCTCCCACGCCTCCACCGCTCTGTCCCATCCCCAACGTGCTTCACTCAGTTTCAAGATCTGCCTGACTCGTCTAAGCATACGAGCTTTCAGAGTTTGCTCTGAATAAATCAAATTTAAAGTATTTGGTTTGGTCCACGCTCAATGGTATTTCCGCTTCATCGCAAGAATAACTTCCAGTCTGTTTGCTACTGGTCCTGTACTTCCAGTGCCAAATAATTAAAAAATATAAATCAGACTGATTAATATAACTCCTGCCTGATAATAGAAAGCTTCCAAACATGACTCTGGATCAAGGGGCTGCCGGTGATACATGCTACGTCCACTCCAGTGAACCTGTGAGGTTTCTATATTGGGAAAAACCACGCATGCTGGCCCCGTTCTTGTATCCTGGCACCGTGGGGCACAGGGGCACTTTTATTTATAATTGGGTCTCTTACATTCACTAGATGACGAGGATGTTCAAAATCCACACGCGTCCTGGTTAGAGAGCTCGTGCGCCCAGAGTAGAGTCCTCCATTTAAGCTCCCGCTGACTCCACTGGGGAGCTTATGGTGGAGATGGGAGCAGCCATTGCTGAAGCTTCCATGAACATTTCTGTTTATTCGGCTTGTGCCAGGCAAAGTGGTGTATTCCACCATCTGCCCGGTAACATCTGACCCTTGGTAGAGATAGCCTGGTGGGTCATATTCTGTTGAGAGAGAACAACAAAAAGAAAAGGTAAGATACTGAAAAGGACAATTCTTCTTGCTTGGGAAGTTTTATTAATTAAACCCTTAATAAACTATAACTATACTATATAAAATAAACTATATAAATATAACTATATAAAATAAGATACTCTAAAAAAGTGTTCGCTTAAAGCCTCCCTGTGAGATATGCTTTAATAAAATTATTGCTGTTATTTCCTTTACAGTGTGGAGTCAGCCAGGAACTGTAAGTCAGTTATGACTCTTTTAATGGGAGGAGAAATTAACCAGAGAGAAATTACTCAAAAGAGAATTAATAAACTATGCAAGCTGAAACTATCAAAGTACCGGCAACACGACGAAAAGGTGTTTAAATTCCCCTGTGCTTCCAAGTGCTGAAAGAAATTGTACAACAACAGGATAACTTTAGGTAGGATATTTCAAAAAGCAATAAACACCGCTTTTAAGTAAAAGGATGGGGTTGGGGAAACATTCACTATTCATATAGTTCTTTGGTTATTAGAGCCAAGTTGGAAGTTTCGAGGCACCAACGGCAAAAGGCTAATTATTCCCTTTCCTTATATTAAAAGCATTTCAACAACTACCTCAAATATCTGATTCCCAGAGGCACACCTACCAGATATATTTAGAAAAAGTGAAATGTCCTTTAGAAAGTATATTATCTAAACTACACAGGATTTGTTGTCAGAGTTTCGATCGATTCTTCACAGGTATTGGAGGCGCCAAGACTGGACTAGGTGTTCCTCTTCCTATGACAGGTGTGTTATTATCAGTATACCTGCTTCTCTTCTCCACTAAACTATAAGGAGAGGGCATTACACCCGCACTGTCCACCACAGTGCAGAGCACACAGGAGAGAGCCAACGAGTATCTTCTGAATGAACGACGGAATGAACATTACCGTCATAAATTCCCATCTTTCAACATGTTATCAAGTCACAAAGGAAAATGACTTTAGCCAGATTAATCTCGCTCAGACCACCAGACCAATACTCTTCTTTTAATGGTTCAGCACACTCTCACACACTCAGAGTCAATGACATTAAAACCATTTAGAAAAAGACCCAATCAAGGGATGGCCAGCTCTTTCAGCCTGGTACCACCACCACTTCTCTCCCTGCCTATCTTCTGGAAGGCACCAAGGCAATAAAAATACATCACTTTCTACACCCCTCCCCCGCCCCACCCCACCCCGAGCTCTTCACTAAAAAGGGACCACGGGCAGGACCCGGCTAAGAGCTGCTCGAGTGCCTGTCACGGCTGGGGTCTTCCTCTGCTCTTTTCTCATCTCTTTCTCCTGGGGCCAAAGAGGAAACCAAAATACTTCCTCCCAGCAGAGACTAAAGACTCTGATTGATCTGACTGTGCTCTTTTATGATAGCTGAGGGAAGAGAAATGGTAGGAACGTGAGGGGAAGAAAAATGGGGAAAGAAAAGGGAACAGGGTTCTAACGCACCGTCACTGACAGCTCAGACACTCCTACTACTGGACATATTTGGGGGTGGGGACGCCACTCTGCAGAAGTTTTAGCACATTAAGTACCGAATCAGGACTGTAGTACCTTCATCTGTGTCATCCCAGGACAGTTACTTAGAAAAGTCTTCACTACCCTCCTTTCCATCATGCCTTTTCCATTCCTCACTGACAAGATTTGGACCCGTATGAAGGGGCTCCTGCAGCAATTCCAAAGCTCATGCTTCAAGTCCTCATCCTCTTTGGTGGTCCGACAGAGCCAGAGTTTCCCAGCACTAAGTCAGCTATTTACATAGAGACCTGCTTAGTTTGGGCTTTGCTGTTTATTTCTCCTGGGCAGTTTAATTTGATGCTCCACTTACTTTGGCTTACAGCTAGAACTGTTTTAAAGTCACCTCCACTGAATGAAGAGTATCGAATGTGTTTTATACCACGACACTCATACGTGAACGTGTTAGAAATCAATATTTATTCTGACAATCTTTCTCTACTGATCTTTAGAAAAAGGGAAGGAGACACTGATGGATGACTTACTCTGTATGGGATTCTGCTGGCGGTTCTTCCACAGGCACATGGCAATGAAAGCCATGAGGATGAGCACCATCACACCCAGAACGCAGCCGACGATCAGATACAGCATGTCGCTGCTTCTGGCGGGACTGCTTGCGGGCCCAGCATTTCCTCCACTCCCCGAAGAATTTGGAGGGGTGCTCAGGTCTTTGACAGGGTACTCAGAAGCTCCAGGAACCCGTTTCACTAGTTGAAATATACAGGAAAACATGATGTCAGAGTGAAGACAGACTCTATGAAATGGTTTACTCTCCGAAGGAGGTCTGGTTAAGAATCCGAGCCAGTCTGTTTACGCCTGGTACTGAGATGATCTGACCACCAGTGAGTCACAAAGAGGACTCAAAAGTTTAAAAATCTAATGTCAAGGTTTTAGGTCACAAATTCTAAAGAAATTATAAGATCAGAGACACAGATGCACTTGGTCTAACCCAAGCTGCTATATGATTATCTGCTCAATTGGACTTGCAGAAGACTCCCAAAGAGTTGACATAAAACTATTTCAACTTACAGATGGGACAAAAACTCCTTTCGATCTCATCTACTTTGAGCTGAATGAGACTCACAATTAGATATTTTATGCCTCTCGATTGTGAATAATACTAGAAGACACGACTCTGGACTACTAGAACAATTATATACAATTCCGAAAACCTCACACATAATATTAAACTTCCCAAGCCAAAAAATGTTGGAGTCCACATAAACGCAGCGCTTTTCCCTAATTCACTGGTCCTCTGGATAATGGCGACAACAAAAGCTAATAACAGGTGGGACACGAACCCCATTTTCTCTGTCCCCAAATAACATGCCCTTGATGCTTTAACTGTCATAGAAAAGCAGTAGAGCATAGTGGTTGATGGCCGGATCTTTAGAACCGGACTGCCCAGATTTTGCACCTGTTCCATCACTTATCCTTAGCTGTAAGACTTTGACCTCCGTGAACCAGTTTCTGCAGGTGGAAAATGGAGATAATAATAACAGCCCCATCATAGGTTGTCATGAAGAGTAAAGCTCTCAGCATGGAGCCTGGCACGCAGCAGTGTTCAACCCATTTTGTCAGGATTATTAGTTACTACAGTATACTTCCTGTTATGGTTCCTAATAACTTACGGGAGCAGAGTGGTCTTTAAAAAAATCTACTTCAACAAACATTCTATTGGGGTTCTATTTTCTAGCAACTTCAACTATGCAGAACAGGGCTGAAAATCAGTCAACGAGAGGCTGCCTTTCCAAGGAAAGAGCTCTCCATCACTGAAAGCTGGAAGAATACCTGGCAGAGAGTCTCTGTAGGAAATTTCTACTTTGGGTGGTATGTTGGATTATACAATTCTAAGGTCCCTGACAATTCCAAAGACAACAAACAAGTTTCTGAGACAAAAATGGATGTTACAGATCGCACATGAAATACCATGATTACTCATAGGGAAGTCCGTCAGGTTTATTCACTCTTTATTTGCTCTTAATGTATTCAAAATTCCACCAAGCTTGAGGACCAGTTGCCAGCCTCTCACTGAAGTCAGAAACTTCTGCAGTGGATGGTGAGTGACACGGTCCCATTAACATGAATAAGAAGAGACAGCAGGAGCATGACGTGAGCAACGTGAGGTGAAAAACATAAAGAGAAAGCAGAGAACTAAAGGAAAGTCGTGACAGTCTATGATCTTTAAGGGTGGGGGAAAGAGGCTGGCCTCCAATATTTACTGAATTACTAAAGATAAGACAATTGCTGTTCACAGCAAGAACTCTGAGTCATTTCTTTAAAAGGAGAACTCATGCATCAAATGTTCTACTTAAACAGGCTGGGACTGTGTAACACATTTTAGAAACTCATTCAGTATGAACAGTTAACGTTTTAAAGTTTTTTGTTTTTCACTGATCTGAAAGTCTGTAGGTAGAACCTTTGATTCCCCAGCAAAGTCAATTAATAATACTTAAAAACAGCACAGTTAGCACATTATTGTCTGTGTTTTATGTTCCGCCTGGCTAGACTCTTAAATGTCTTGGGAACAGAGATGAGAAATTTCATTTTTACGTAATTTTGCTCCAAGTTTCACAGCACTCTGGAGGCAAGTAAGAGATGCTCATGAACATATCACAGTGTTCAGTACAAAAAGGTACTCAAATATATGCTAAACAAGTGAAATTCAAGGTTAAGTCTACAGGTCTGTGTGTATATATGTTTAAATGTGAATTTAATATGTGGGTTTTGCAGCAGGAAGACACATGATTCAGAATTAAACAAGGAAACCGAGTCTTAGCTTTATAATTCAATCTTTCTGAGCCTGTTTCTACTTTGGCTATTTCTATTATCCAAGTGTGGTATCTTCTGTTTTCAACGATGGTAATATTTTACAGCTAATCTATGTCTGCAGGCAGAGCTGAGAATTTCACTTTAGAATTACCGACTAATTCTGAACTTTACTACGCTTCATTGAACGAGTAGGTAGTGTTATACGTATCTGTCATTCAAGAAACCACTTTAAACGTACGTAGTGCTTTTCCTTAAACACCCTTATACTTTTTTTTTTAAGGATTCTAATTCTCACAGCAGTCTCAGATAATTAGTCAGCAAATATTTCTGTTCCTTCATGGAGGAAAAAAAGAGAAATGACTTACTCAGAGTCACACAGAAGTTAATGAATACAATGAACGCTTATGTAAACTATTCTTTTTTTTTTTTTTTGCGGTACGCGGGTCTCTCACTGTTGTGGCCTCTCCCGTTGCGGAGCAACAGGCTCCGGACGCGCAGGCTCAGCGGCCACGGCTCACGGGCCCAGCCGCTCCGCGGCATGTGGGATTCTTCCCGGACCGGGGCATGAACCCGTGTCCCCTGCATCGGCAGGCGGACTCTCAACCACTGCGCCACCAGGGAAGCCTTTATGTAAACTATTCTTAAGGCAAGTTCTCTAGCCGACAGAAGGCTAGACTGTTGGGACAGTCTAAATGGATGCACCTAAAAAATAGTCCAAGGTTTCTTTAGTAAATATATCGACAGTCAGGAGGAATAATCCAGAGTTCAGAATTCTAGTTCTGTCCAGGGAGAAAAGCACTAGTTCTGACCCCTCCCCTACCTTTCGTCTCACAGATCATCACGTTACTAAACTCGCTCTCTCCTCCTTCATTGAAGCATTGCATTTTAATATCATAGGAGGTTTCTGGCTGCAGGTGGCCTATCATGTGCCACTGCTTTGAACCTAGAAAGGAAAAATAAAAGAGAAGCTTTACAACCCACAACCTAAGCAACACTGTCAATAAAACCACTTCGAAATTTTGAAATGAGGTTGGAGCAGCAGCCATCAGCATGTAGTCAGTTTATGCGATAGAAGTGTACCTCATATAAATATTTTAGCAATGCACAACAGACAGATAGCACTTCTATTACATGGCATGAAAAAATGGTAAAGAGAAGAGAGAAACTGAATTAAAGCTCTACCTGTGTGTGAGCAGACTTTGATTCATTACAAGTAATTAGTAGTAAGTCCTTCATAAAATACATGTTAATTTTATGCATAAGTAAAACAAAACAAAACAAAAAACCACCTCAAGTCCTTTGATCCCCTACTTCAGCCCAGCAAGTCAATCACTGTCCACCTAACCAGAAAGCGACGCCACGTATGAGGTCAGAAAACGGCGCCTTACCCAGAACAAGTGACCACTTGCAAGACAGGCCTCAGCGAAACTCTCAATTCCACTGTAATAGACACAACATGATCCAACATATAAATGAATGCCTGAATTCGAGAACAGTCAGAAAGCAAAGTCTACTATGGGAAACTCTTGGCTACCGCTCCCACCATTTCTTTCCTTTTGCACCAGGGTCTCCAAACCACACAAGCATCTCTAACAGAATGATTCTGTTACCCGTGGTGCGCAGCCAGCATTTCATTTAGAAACACTTCTAAACTGAACACTCCAGTATAAATGACTCTCCGTTTTTACTTCTGTGGACCTGTGACAAACTTCAATAAACAGGGACACTTCTGCCAGATTCAATGAACTCTTCAAGCACTTTTAATCCTTCTTAGAAAATACCTCTTCAACCTGTTTCCACTGTTTCTTAGAAACTCAACTATACCAGCAACTGATTTAAGAGTCAGTTAAAGGGGAAGAAAAACAAAACGAAACCAATCCACGCACACAAGTCATATCTACTTGGCTGACAGGACCAATAGCTCTGGGATCCTTTCTAAGTCAACACAGACAAAAACACCTTGACCCGGAAGCACCCTGACCCCCTTCCAGGACACCAACACAAAGCCCCTCGTTCATATTTTATAAGCCCCATATTTTATAAGGAAGAGAATCTGCTTGTTTTAGGATCAAGGGACTATGAAAAGCTCAAGAAGTGAGGAATTCTATGCCCCGTTTATAAGTGTAAAGAGGACCCTAAAAGAAACTTGACTCAAAATCTACTTGAGACAGGAACAGATCTATTTTTAAATTCCAAAAACTTTTCTAAAAGACTTCAACTTTTTTCCGTATCTTTAGGTCTTTCCCAGCCTTCCGCTCACCTATCACCATTCGCTTGAATAATTATTACGCTAGATTTGAAGTTTTCCTTTCGTAGCACTAGTAAAAAAAATGGAATTAAACTAAACTCCTGATATGTTTCTAATAAGAGAGAATAAAGTAATGCATATTTTGTTAGATTAACATCCCGTGTTATGGTAATTATTCCAATTACAGGAAATATCGGCAAAGAGAAAGTTTTACGGCTCGCTGATGAATAAGACACCTAAGTGCATTATTAGGTTTAAAATCAACCAACCAGCATATCCTTTGCTTAGCAAGCAAATTTTTCTCCAAGAATATTTTAGAAAGGGTAAAAAACCAAAGCACAGGCTTAAAGATCAGGATGACTGATAGTTTGATTTACCTGGAACTCAACTTAATTTACAAGATTAAAATATTCATCACGAAAACATGGTATGTTGGAAACATTTAGTTTATCTAAATGTGGAACCTAATTCAGAAGATAGGATAACTTAATATAATTGCTCTTCTCTTACTGTATTCTTTAACAACGTAATTGTGTTTCAAAGCTTAAACCATTTTGAGTCAATATACATAAGTAATCTAGAACTTTAAAGAAAACTTTAGGTACAAAGGATAAATACTTCTGCTCCTCGCTTTGGGAAAACAAGCCAATAGTTTCCAACTGCCACAAAAAGAATTTCAAGTGCATAAACTTGAAAATAAGGAAGGAGCGAATTACACAGCACAGTGAAGCCCACTTAAACATCCAACTGCTCCATCTATTACGTTCATAAACAAGTTCTCTGTGAACCACAAGGCAAAGCTCACATGTACAGATGCTTGTAGTGAAAACAAAGTCTTCTTTAGAGCAATTTCCCAGTTCCACACTCAACAGTCACATCACCCAAGTCTGCAAAAGATTTAACTAGAGAATATAGTTTAGAAACTCTTTATCAGCGGATTATTTCTAGAGTAAAGCCCAGAAGGGTGGGGAAGAGAGCGATACAGATGGAGACAGAGAGGGATGTTCATTTTACTGACATTTGCCTTGTTTACAACGATTTTCTAACAAAAGTGTAGCCTCTCTCAAAAGATTTTAAAAATAAAAATCTGAGAGCCCCACTCGCCTAACCCAGATAAACTAAAATGAAGACCGAGACAGGACTAAAGTGTAGATCAGTCACCAACAATTCTTTCCATTTTGTTTTTTAAACAGCTTTTTTATGAAGTAAAATATGCATATGGAAAAGTACCCATCACTGTACAGCCGAATGTTCACGAGCAGAACACAGCCGTGGGACCAGCACCCAGGTGAAGAGAGAGAGGGGTCCTGGCTCCCCCATCCCCATCATGGTTCCTCCTGCCACTGCTCCCTCAAGGCAGCTACTATCTCAACTTCACAGAATCCTTTTGCCACTAACAATGATCTTTCCACATTTCCCCAATTCTTAACTTCTAAAGCAGATTTGGGGGACTCGTTTCTTTCCTACTTTTCCAGATTAAGAAGAGAAACAATCGCTCTTTCATTCAAAAAATATGCTGGGTATTAAAACTTAGACAATAAATTTTTCATCATATTACAAAAGTAATTCCATTGGATAAACAGTAAAAGGAATGCTGCAATATTTCAAGAAATGTGATGGTGCATATTAAAAGTAATTTATTATAAGACTACTTGTAACAAAAAACTATGTGGCAGTATTTGACGTCAAGAATTCAGAGCAAAGAAACCTTGGCCTGGGACGATTTTCTGACACAATCCATTAGGAGATTAATATTTCAAAAAAGAAGAATCTTGGAGTGAAAAAAAGACCTTGGAAGAAGCTTTCCTCCCAAACTAAGAATCCCTTCCAAGATATCACTGAGAAACAGGCACCCAGCTTCTACTGAACACCTCCCGAATTGGGGAGCTTATTATTTTGTGAGAGAACCATGTTAAAAATGCAGTATTGGAGGGTTCTTCTTCAAAAAATTCCCTTGTAGCCCCCCTCTCCCACCCCAACAGGTTGAGTTCCTCTTAAACATCCTAGTCCTTAAATACTTGGAGACAGCTGTCCTGTTGCTAGTTCATTGTCTTTTTTCCAATCTGATCATTCCCAGACACTCCACTGTTCTTTCTGGACTCCAAGCATTCATTCATTCCTTCATTCAATAAACACCAAACATCTCATCGCTGTAGGACTTGGGACACAGCTGTGGGAAAGAAGGCCCTTTGCCCACAAGGAGGTTAACATTTAGTGGGGGAGACAAACTTTAAGCAAATAATTCCGTACACACACACATACACACAACTAAACTAGGATAAACTGCATGAAGTAAACATAAAGCGCATGGTTAGAAATCACAAGGGCATCTCCTGTCAATGGGAGGGGGTTCTCTGAGCAAGGAACATTCAAGCACGCAACAGACAGAAGTGGAGGTCCTAGATGAAGCCTTGGGGGAGGTAGCTGGAACTGCCATGTGCCGAGGTCCCGAGGCAGGAAAGATCTTGGTGCACACGAGGAGACAGAAGGAAGGCCCATGCGTGACGGAAGACACGGTGAGAAAGGGAGAGTGCGTGACACATAGTGGAGGTGAGGCAGGCGCCAGCCAGACCACGTGCGGCCCTCAGACCACAGGCAAAGTTCCGGATTATATTTTCTTTTTCTTTCTTTCTTTTTTTAAAATTAATTATTTTTGCTTGTGCAGTGCAGCTTGTGGATTCCCCAACCAGGGGTTGAACCTGGGCCCTTGGCAGTGCAAGTGCGGAGTCGTAACCACTGGACCGCCAGGGAAGTCGGATTATATTTTAAATGTAGTCAAAAGGCAGTTTCAACACCCTTTGCGCTCTCCGCTGTTTTCTTCTCTACATATATTCAACTTCTTAGCATCTCTAAAAATGGGTAACACGCTCAAGATGTGATCTTTCTAGGACAGACTTCAATGGAACTGTTGCCCGAGACATTCTTTTCTTAAACATAGCTAGAAGTTGTAATTGATTTTTATATTCAGGCCACTACTCATTTAAACAAAACAGAAAAAATTTTTTCGGATGAACTACTGACAAATCATATCTCCCCCGCTCTCTTGTAACTGACTGTTTCTTTAAGCAAGTGTAAGATGGTATATAAACAGTTGACCCTTGAACAACGTGGGTCCACTTTTACACAGACACTCGGTAGTAAATGTTACACTACTACACAGCCTGTGGTGGGTCGAACCCTGGATACGGAGGGCCAATTGTAAGTTCTATGAGGACTAACCCCCCCATTCTTCAAGGGTCCACTGCCCTAGATTGGAAAAATTATCTTTCTTTGGGAAAAATTCAAAGTAATAGTACATATACCATTTCATTTTTTTACTCTGTCTTAACCTGGGATAATGTTTTTCATAATATTTATAAACCCTCTCCCTCCAAAGCTCCTTTATTAGGACTCCCACTTGTCCTTGTAACTTACCTTCTACAATATCCCTCTTGTAATCACTGTCATTGTCACTATCTGTTGGCCGGTAATAGATATAAAATCCTTGAATGGGGGTGTTATTGTTACTTGATGGGATGTACTAGAAGAGAGAAGCAAAGACTTGTCAAAGACAAAAATAAATGTAACTTTCACATCCATTAAGATTTATTTATCCGTGTGGCAATATTTTTCTAGCTTCATTTTGCAAACATCCTTGATGGCCATTTTAAATTTAATTTAAAGGTATTCAAAGGTATTAAGAGCATTTTAGCTTACTGCAGGGCTAAACAAAAATAAAGCAATATATCTCACCAGGTTCAAAGACATAAAAGTACATTGGGTTCAAAAGGAATAAAACATGAAATGGTGATTAAGTTAACACTTGGATGAGAGCTGAGGAGACAATCATTTGATTTTTAAACCTGCCCCTCTTATAACATGTGCTCTTACACACATATCTGTGCCCTTCAATTTCCCCTTACTTGAAAGTTCAAAAATTTGCCGTTCATAGTATTGTGTCACAAGATATTAAATTAACATGGCCAAATCAGAAGCTCTTCTCATGAGAGAAGATGTTTTACTTACCGTCCACTTGAGCATGATCTGAGTATCACTGACAGCTTCTGTGTATGCGATGTGAGGTCCAGATATCGGACGGTTAGAAAAACGGTTGGGGAACCCAGCCACCTGATAAGGACGAGAGGCCGAACTCCGAAAACTCTCACCATAATGGTTGACAGCAATGACCCTAAATTTGTATGT
>NW_020172768.1:2587829-2725170 GCF_003031525.2 Neophocaena asiaeorientalis asiaeorientalis
TGGGAAGAAAACCATAATTTTTTAAAAGCTATAATAAGACATCTGAAAGGACAATATTCAAAATACGACAATTGTGCTTAAGTATCTCTCTACAATAACAACAACATCCTCGAAAGCCTAGATGGTGAATAGATTTCAACGCAGTTGCCAACTCCTATTCACTGGTATTGCATGTGTTCACTGAGCGTGTTCAAGATTACAAGACCTTATTGGGAGTCACTGGGAGAGACGGATGATGTCCGTCATGGAACGGGGCAGGGAGAAAATGGGAAAGAGCACATTACTCTTTCAACATCCTGTTCTAAAGTCATACCCACCAAATACAGGACTAGCTGGTGTATCTGTGCTCAAAACTGGGTTCTTTTCCCTTTGAAAGAAACAACTGAAGCGAAGTTTAATACGGTGAATACGTTTGTGAAGAGGTACTGTGTGGGTGATAGCAGATGTCACTCTGCTCCCGCTAATAATAGGATAAGGGGAGCAGATTTAAGCTACAACAGAAGGTATCTGTTTGGATTAGATATTAAGAACTTAAAAAAACCTCTAAGGATTGTGAGTTTCTGAAAATCTGAATCTAAAGAATAAATTAGACTCGTAAAGCAAATTGCCTAAAAGCTCAAAAATAACCCCTGGGCATCTGAAGACAGTCTTTTCTGTCTGTAAAACGTTACTTAGCTTTGCCCATATTTAAAACTGCCATCTTCTCCCAACTGTACCTACATGTTCCTGGGCTCCTCATGTTACCTGTTTAGACAAACACAAGTATTTGCTACTAAAGTACATTTAAAAGTCCATCAACAAAAATGGTCATGAAACCCAAACAAATAAAAGTAAAGAAAGTTGATTTGTGATTACTGCTTTTCTCTTTTACAGTTTCATTTCTTTCATACACTGGGGGGGTCTGGGGGAGTCCCCTGCTGCTGAAAGAAAACTCACAGAACAAAGGGGTGTTAGTGTTGTCTCGTCTTCATTGCTTCAAATAAAGCAATGGGTCTAACCATGCCGAGATGCATCATCAGATCGATTTTAGTCAAATAAGCAATTTTTCTCTTAAAATATTCATTCACAGCAAAACACACACACACACACACACACACAAAGATGTCACCACAACACTGTTTCTATTTATTCGCAGTTAGAAATAATCTAAAGCCCAGAAATGATGAATGGTAAAGAAAATCATGGTGTACTTACTTGGTAGATACACAGTTATTAAAAATTGAGTTTCTGAAGAATTGTTAATGATATTGGAAAATGCATATGATATAATATAGAGGAAAGGGGTCACAAGATAATATTTATGGCACGATCCTGGTTTGTATTAGAAAGGAAAAAAGACTAGAAAGAAATACAAGAAAATATAAACAATGGTTATCTCTGGATGGGTGGGTTTCAGGTGACTATTCTCTTTTTATATTTTATTTTCAAATTTTTATACAATAAGCTCGTATTACTTTAACAATTAGAAGAATATGAGATTATTAAGAATTTGCATCTAAAGTCAGCACTAATAGTTTAAAAGAAAATGTTTGCATATCACTACCTGGCTCTAAACTACGCACTTCCACAGAAAGTTTGGAAGGAGGAATGTCTTCAGCTGCCACCAGCCAATCGCTAGTCCGCATCCGTTTATATTCGACCTTGAAGGCAGTGATTGGAGACCCCCCATTTGCCCGAGGAATCCAAGTGACATAGACGGACGTCTCTGATGCAGTGGAGATAGTGGGCCGATCAGGTGCCTCTGGGACTGGAAATGGAAACATTCGTTTCAATAACCCGCGGCAGCAGAGACAAGAATGCCTCAAATGGACTGCAAGGGATAAATCCCAAACATCTTTGTCTTAACGGCTCTTCACCCAACTTCTTTCCAGAGTTAACAGTATTATGACTACCTTCCTGTCCTCTGTTAAAAGCTAATGGGTAATGAAATCGCCAAGTACAGCACGGAAGGAAGGAAGAGTGAAAAAATTTATAGATTTTTTTTTTTTTTTTTTTTTTTTGCAGCACACGGGCCTCTCCCACTGCGCCACCAGGGAAGCCCAAAAATGTATAAATTTGATAATTAGCTCTGAAACACTGAAAGTTAGTGAGTATGATCATTATGACCATGCTATCTTGGATTCCTGGCTAAAACAGTGAATATGTAATTATTACTTGGTGCTTCAAGTCTGACTGTGGTTAAAATTTACAGTAAATTTTCAAAATGATGTGTTACTTAGATGTTTTTCTTTACCCATCCAAGCTACAGAAAACATATTCAGCAAACGATCCACAGATTATTATATTAGCTATTACTATTGTAGCCTATCAATAATCAGTAATGTAGCTATTACTTTTGTAGGAATGCTACTCCAAAAAACAGACTGCAAGCAGTAAATAGGGATAACACTTAACCAATAATATCAATACTAATAAAAATGGGAGGAGAGAAAGCAGGAAGGCAGGATGCGCAGTTAAGTAAAGGGACAAGTGCTATCAGGAAACTGATAATCCACGTGGTCATGCACATGACCTTGTGGAAAAAGGGGGTCCGAGAGCTAATGTCTGGCAGTTTTCGGTTAGCACTGCCAAGGGGAGGGGATGTCCTAGTCCCCAAATGGGAAGGTTTCAGTTCTGTGGCAGGTGGAAACCTCGGCAGTGAGTTCATCAGTCATTTAAACCGTGTCCCTAACACTTCTTGCTGACCAAGTAATCTTGTGGTTATAAGGGGCTTCCCATTTGGTTCCTAAAGGAAAGGAGGCAGATAGAAACAGTCTGGTCTGTATGACAGTTACATTAAACTGCCCATTTCAGTTTACATTAATCACCTGTGAATTTTGTAAGAGTGAGCTGGTTCTCAAGAGACCAACTATCCTTTGGCATGCTAACAATCAAGTTTCTAGAGCTAAAACAAGGAGGACCAACTCTGGGCCGCGGTTACATTACTCTGGTGTATTACTCAGGGAGCCCTGTCTCTGTCCAGCCTGAGCCTGGCCTCAAGCAACACCCCTCTGTCTCAACACCTCTTCAATCTGACTACCAATATACAAGAACAAAATAATGTTGCATATGGTACCTGCATGGAGAAAACTGTGGCATTTTAAAAATAAACTGCTTAATGGATAAAAAGAGGAAGATAGTCAAAGCAGGCAACGTGGCATGATACTTACTGTATTCCTTGCAAGTTAGAAAGCAATGGAAACAGAATGAATAGAAGTGTTAGTGAATCTCTTTTTTTTTAATACCAGATAACCAAACAACTTCCTATGTTGATTCACGTGAGGTTAAAACTCATCAAAGAATACCACAGACCAAATAGAAAACGAAAGTTATTAGGGGAAAATCTCTACTGAGGAGAATATCATCAATACCTAAAAGAAATAGTGTGTGACTGTTAGGAGCTAGAAGAAAGAATACTGCTCTTGGCCTTCAAATATCTGGCTGTGAATTGCAGTTCCACCACTTTCTGGATGGTGCGTGATGATGATCTTTCTGGATGACCTTAGGCAAGCTGCGTAATCTCCTTGAGAGCCTCAGTTTCCTGATTTGTAAAACAGTTATGCTACCTTCCTCACAGGGAGGTTGTGAAGATTAAATAAATCACTTCTTTATGGTTATCTCTGCTTGGATAGCTCCAAACTCGTGATTTCCAGAACAGAATCCACCATCTTCACCTAAAGATTCTTATTACCTATCTTGGTAAATGGTCCAAGTTGCCCAAGCCCAAGGCACCATATTTCTTCCTCTCATGCAGTGTAGATTCAACTCCCTTTATCTCTCACCTGTGTCCTCCTTCTCCACTCACACTGCCACTGTCTTTATTTCTAAGCCTCACCTGTTGCCACTCCTCCTGTCCCGTCTCTAAAATCCTTCAGGCTTCTTTATAGCTTCTGGGGAAAGACTAAATTTTTAAGTACATCATATACGGCACCCACCCACCTCCCCACTGTAACATCACTCCACACAGCACCCAGTCACGCTCAATAAAATCTCTGAATCTCTAAATGAAATAGAACATGTCATTCATCTGTCTCTGCACAAGGAGGGGTCTCTGCCTAGAACTCCTTCTCCTATTTCTTCATCCAGTGGTAACATTCTTATCTTTGAGGCTTAGCTCAGGACGCCTCTCATCACCACTGGGCCTCCTTCATAGCAAGTGAGTGATTTAGATATTTCTCTTTTGACCTCACAACAACAGGGTGGAATCAAAATCACTGTTATGGGTTAATTTGTCTGTCTTCCCTACTATATTGGTATTGGTTTAATTGTCTGGATCATCCACTATACTGTAAACTTCTCCAAGGGCAAGATTTCTTTTATTTCTGCTGCTCCAGCATTTAGTACAATGTGTTAAGTCACAAGGTTTTTGTTCTTCCGATGTCAGTTTTATACCTATGAAGTTGACACTCCTATATCTGCTTAAGGAAGCGGAAAGGTTCCTCAGAAGTAAAAGGACTCAAGAAAAAGCAGTTCATGATATTGAAGATGCAGAGGTGCTCCAGAGGGGTGTTCAAATGTTGTGGCTTGCTTTTGTCTGAAACCAATGCATGGAAGACTATAAAAATAGGGAAGAGAAGCTTGAAAATTCTTAGAGCTCAGCAATAAAATGTTAAGCCTTCCCTAGATCACGAAAAGCACATTATGTTGTAACAGTAGAATTCATGTGTGATTAAGTACTAAAAAGAAGTCTTTTGAAAGTTCTACCGCTATGGCATCTAAAAACCGTAAGATATAACAATAATGCTGAGTATGCCATGTAGTCCATTCAATTAAAAAAACTAAATCTTACTCTAGGTACCATCATACGTTTTGACAAATCATTTTTTTAAAAAAAGTCAGATGTTCAGAGTTCAAATGTAAATTTGCTTTCCTTGCCAGAGAGGAGACAGAAAAATTGCTTTTGTGAGTTATAAAAACTTAGTACCATAAGAGTTTGAATTTGAGTTTAAATACAAACCATGGTACTGGGTTACCAAGATCTGAATATATAGGACATTTAAAAAATGGTTGAAATAGAACTTAAAAGAGCTGTATGGTAGTATATAATCTGAATAGTAAACAAACACCCTGTGCTACTCCACCCCCAAATAATCTGAAGCAGGTCAGTTACATCTGAAAACAAGCAAAATGAATAAATGAAGGGTCTTCTCTTTACCTCCACTGTGCCTGGAAGGATCTGTGAGTATCACTCCAAAGTTGTCTGCAGCCTCTGAAACAACAGGGTGCTTAGGGATGCCGACAGGTGGAGAGGAGACCTGAGTGTTTTTGGATGATGTTGTTTTCTCTAGGAAGATATAATCATAATATAATATAATATAAGCATCTATGTATAAATAAGAAAAGATACTATGAAACTCACCTGGCATATAGATATAAATATATAAACTTATCGTTACAGTGTCTAAAATTAAAACCTACATTGTAATGACTTAGCTAATATGAGGAATTAACTTTAAAAATTACTTTGGCTTTTTGTAGTGCCTATAACTAAAATGTGTCTTTCTTCACCAGGCTATAGCTTTAATTTACACATAGAGAAAATGACACAAGCGAAAAAGCCAAATGACTAGAGTGAAGGTTTTCAAACTATTCACTCATTTTTCTTTTTACTGTACATATTTCTTAATTCTGACACATAAATTCATTATTTAAGAGCTTCTGTCAAGCTTCTTCACGAGGAAGCTGTCATGTTAAGTTTTAAAATTTCAAGAGGCAAAAAGTGAAATTGGGTGATTGTTTTCAAACTGAAATACATGCTTACTATTCAGTATTTGTAGGTCAGACTTTATAAACAACTAAGGACTAATTACGGAAGTTAACTCAAAATACATTTCAAATAAGAAATACTCATTATTTTTCAGGCCAGACTCACTAATTAGATGAAAGGGTCTTTTTCTTTTTCTTTTTTTTCATTTTAATTAATTAATTAATTCTTTTTTGGCTCCACTGGTCTTTGTTGCTGGGCGCGGGCTTTCTCTAGTTGCGGCGAGCGGGGGCTACTCTTTGTTGCGGTGTGTAGTGGCTTCTCTTGTTGTGCAGCACAGGCTCTAGGTGCGCGGGCTTCAGTAGTTGTGGCACACGAGCTCAGTAGTTGTGGTGCACGGGCTTAGTTGCTCCGCGGCATGTGGGATCTTCCCGGACCAGGGCTTGAACCTGTGTCTCTTGCATTGGCAGGTGGATTCTTAACCACTGCACCAGCAGGGAAGTCCGAAAGGATCTTTTTCAAAAGCCAATAGACAATTTCTTCTCAATCATCAGAACTCCTTTTTAATACTGTGCCACCCTAAGAATACTCCTCTCTCCAGTTCCCATCTCTGCTCACTGAAGTCTTTTTGTTCATTTATGGCCAACCTGCAATGGCATCTTTTCAATCAAGCTACCCTCACAAGCTACCCCACAGAAAGACTATCCTCTGGCATCTTCTCTGTAAGTCTTTCCTAGTCCTTGTCAGATCTGGTTTCTCTCCCTATTCCCTTGCCCTCCTCCAGTCTATCCTTACCCTACAGCCAGTATGTCCCATTGAAACACACAACAGATTGTGTCACAACTCTGCTCAAAACCCTCCAAAGCTTCTGGCTCACTCAGGTTCAAAGTCAGTGTCCTTGCAGCGTGGACAACGTACTTAGTGCTTTGGCCACTCTGCCAATTCCCTGAGCGTTCTCCCCTCCCCATGTACTTTACTCCCATCACTATGGCCCCTCAGTGTTCCTAGGGCACACCAAGTACACCCACCCCAGGGCCTTTGCACATGCTATCCTCTCTACTGGGATGTTCTTGCCCTAGATACCCACATGGTTTTCACGCACCTCCTTTAAGTTCTGCTCTGCTGTCAACTACTCATTGAGGAGTTCTCTGGCCACCATCCCTTAATTTATTTCTCTTGTTAACACTCACCACCTACTAATGTTCTTATAACGTATCTCTCCCAACTAGAATGGAAGCTCCATGAGGGCAAAGGAGTATTGTCTATTTTGTTTATTGCCTGGCACAGAGAAGCCATTCAGTAAATATTAGCTGAACTGAAATTTTGCCTTGAGTTGGTATTTATGTATATATGTTACCTTTCTTAACAAAGTAGAAGCTCCATTAGGACGGATCTTGTCTTGATCATCTTCATTTTCCCTGCATCACCTACCCTACTATCTTACCTATAACAAGCCCTCAAAAATATCTGTGAAATACTGGATGGAATAGAAGAATACAACCATCCAAACGTGGCTTCAAAAGTTACTGTAAAAGGTTTATTTAGTAACTCTATAAACAAGAACCTCTACTACCCCAAAAGACACTTATTATTAAAGTGACATCAAGACAGCCAACTCCTTCCACTTAAGGAAGATTATATTCACCTTTGCTGGTTCGGAAGGTGAGCATGGCAGGCTGTCCTTCACCTGCTGCACTCCTTGCCACCATCAAAACTTCGTAGAGACTCGATGGCTCCAGTTCCGTTAAATGGAGCTCATTTTCACTTCCTGGGACTCGAACTGTGTGCCATCTTCCCACCACGCCAACACCATCTTCCAGCTACTCAAGGGAAAATAAGGCATTTTTAAAAAAAAAACGAGATACGGGGCAGAAGAATCTTCCATTCCAACTGGATAAAAACTAGAAATCATTCAATTCCAGATGAATTTTGGGAAGTAATACACTATCAAAAGTGAAAGAGATGTAACACCTCTCCACATTAAGAAATAGAAGGAGCCCTATAGCAAGAACTTAGGGATTCTTATTGTGAAAAGATTCCTGCTCCATTAGCTGCCACTAACTTACGGCCTCAAGCAAGTTATTTGATCACCCAGTTTGTTTCCTTTTCTTATAATGGAAACAATGCTCCTTTCTTACTGGGCTAATGGGAGAATTAAATAAGTATACAATAACGTGTATTAATGATAGTATATATTATGCATGATATATGATAAATCAAAATATATATTATGTATGTCTATATGTGTATAAATTATATAATTATTCATTATATATTTCCAACAGTCTTGCTTCATGTCTTGACACTGTTCAATGTGAGCTCGAGGAAACAGAAAGAGATCCAATCCGTTGGGTCTCAGTTAATGGAACCAAGAGCCAACATTACATGGGAAGTTTCATGTGGATAAGAATACAAGTGAAACTATCCGCATGTAGAACCATCAGGTTACAAACGGTGAATAAACTCTCAAATATCACCATGTTAATTTTTCCAGATATTAAAAATATTACTATAAGGGGAGGGATGGAGTGGGAGGCTGGGGTTAGCAGATGTAAGCTTTTATATACAGGATGGATAAACAACAAGGTCCTACTGCATAGCACAGGGAACTATATCCAATATCCTGTGATAAGCCGTAATGGAAAAGAATATGAAAAAAAGGATGTATCTATAGGTATAACTGAATCATTTTGCTGTACAGCAGTAATTAACACAACATTGTAAATCAACTCTACTTAATAAAAAAATACCTAAAGAAAAAATATTACTGTTAAATGATGGATACCAAAATGTCTTGAACATAGAAAATTATTTTAAACGTGAGTGCACCTCCTCCCATTTCATTTACAGTCTCATTAAACAAAGAGGGGAGATTTTTTTTCATTTTGCTTTAATAGAAGCCTGTGGATGAAAATCATCATCTGAAAAATCAACTGAGACAATCAAGGTTCACCATAATAAATGACCAAACAATGTAAGGTTTTAATACAATTAAGAAGAGAACTTGAAATGAAAACATTTGTCAGAGATTATAAGGGACAACTTTGTTCAAACAGTTGCTTCTAATAAGAAACTGCTTTTTTACTAAATAAACTGCATTCTGCCATCTCAGAGAGGGAAGGAATTACTTTTTAAAAATTGGTTTATAGAATTTTATACCCAAGGGGTTAAAATATTTGATTAAAAATGTCTAGAAGCTACTGGGTTCTTAGAATCCCAATTTGAGGGGAAATTATTTGTACTTCATTCTTACTGCTTTTATAAGACTGGTAAATCCAGCATGATTGCTGGCATTTCTCTCCCAAACTCATCATTCTGGGACACTCCTGTTTCCTGCCACTCCACAAATGTGAAAGATAATAAGCATGTGTTATACACAGGATGTGAAGGTGTGGGAAGGGAAAGATGATAAATGAGAAGACATTACCTTTCGATACTTCACAAAATAGGCATTGATGGGCAGCCCGCCATCCTTCCCCGCTCTCCAGACCAGGTTGTACGTATCTGGTGTGTGCGTCTGTGGGGGGCTCAGAATGATGGGGGCATCGGGGACAGAGGTACCACTAGCATTTTTCTCTGATGATGATTCTGTAGCACTGGAATGTTCCTTCAGTGGAGATGAGCTCAACAGTCCAGTTTCTGAACCATCACTTTTATCATTCTGAGTGGGATCAGAAGGTGTGACTATTTCTGCTTTGGTATCTGTTTCAAAAGGAACTGCAGAGAAAGGGAGAAAGAAAAAGAGGAGATAGAAGAAATTCATTATTTCAGGGTCTCTCATACAGTGATCTAACACACCGTCAGCACAGTTTGAGCCCTAGAAGTTAAAGTAGGTAACATTTCAATTTAATGATTCATGGAAACATCTAATCTCCAGTAGCCATCTCTTATTCATGAAGGAGCAAATTAATTGTCTGAAAAATCAGTTCTATGATGCAGGAGTTCAGTAGCTGAAAGGACGTCACTCTTCCTTGCTCGACACCAGCATTCCCTCTTTTACAACAGCAATTTGCTAGTGTAGCCTCAGAAGATTTTAAGTTGGAGAACAACTTTAACTCTAGTTGGTAAACGAAACACAATGAGTAATGCATTCCCTTGGGAACAAAGTAAAATAAATAGTAAAGAAAAGGTCAAGAGTCAGGCTATTACCTACTGGGTAGCTAGTCTCCAAAGATATCTCAATATTCACACCCTTGAGCAGTCCCCTCCCACGCTGAATCCCAGCTGCCCTGTGACTCGTTTTAACCGACGCCAGGCCCAAGTGAGGCTGCCCTCTTCCAGGCTTAAGCTTTAAGAAGGCCTGGCACCCTTACTATAGTGCTGCCACATACAGATAGATGCCCAAGCTAGCCGTGGAGAGGGGTGATGGGGGGGGAAGGGAGAGGGGGAGAGCGGGAGAGAGGGAGAGGGAGGGGACGTGGGTGAGTACGTATGGTGAGGAGAGAGCAATTTATGAAAACAAACTTCCAGCACAATAAAACCCGAGGGTTGACAGCTTAGTTCCTCTAAAGCACTATTAATACTGGCAATGAAAAGTCTCCTACTTTTGTGGAGGAAGGGAGCTGAGGAAACAACGGCAGGGTTTCTTTTCCACAATGAAGTCGGATTCCTGGTGAAAGGTGGGAGTGTATTAGGAGAACTACTGCAGTTTCACAGAGAACCGACCAAAAAACAGGACTAACCAGTGGAAGGTCGGTTCTCTGGTTCTCTGTTTGTTTAAAAGAGAGAAAAGGTGTCCCAGGAGCATCCTCCATCAAAGAAAACAAGAAGCTAGTGGGAAAATAATATAGAAGAAAACTAATTAAGTTCACTGAGACAGCTTCCAAATATTGCTCCTGGAACAGTCATGTTTATCTAGTGAGTCAGAATGTGGGCTGGATGTGAAGGGTGTGGTGGAGAGCCTGTTAATGAAGAGATGGACTTTAGCAAGTAGAGGCAATTAGCTGTGGCTTAGGGCAGTGGACAAGGACCTTTTTATCATTAGTGTTTCATGGATCCTCTGGGCAGGTCACCACCGGGAAGTGGTACTTGGCTGTAGGAGAGTTTGAATACCACACGCCTCAGTTTATACAGAGGCATGAGAAAAAATGTTCTGCTACAGCCTGCGTCTACTGCAGAAGTATCAAAATCCCACTTGTGTTCAGGCTGCAGTGAGACTTTTCCATAACTTTTATCAAAAAGGGGATTCAATTAATTTTCTTCTACTATTCCGGATAACAGAATTTGAGCACTCACAGATACTAGATACAATTCATAAGGCCTTCACAGTACTTTCCAAAGGTTCTTCACATACACTATCTCAAGTTATCTTCAAAATAACTCTGTGAAATGGTCAGGAGAGACATCTAGCATTTTTTAAGGTAGAATGTTTTTTGAATTGGAAAACAGATTGATAAAACTCTGGCTTTCTAAGTACTATAACTATGGTAATGTCTATGAATTAATGACTCTGAGTTGAAACCAGTTCAACAGGGAACGGAACCAGATCTGCCAAAGTTGTTCCCACTGTGACCACTCAAACCAGCAACCCCACCCTAAACTATTTAGGACCCCAGGCCAACTCCCATTATAGTTTTGAAAAGTTACAACTCACTCTACAAATATTTGTACATCCAGGACCTCAAAAACGCAAGGTCTCTGGAAAGAAAAAAAGGTGGGGCAGAGAGTCATCTTGCTTACCCCCCCCCTTCATAACAAATAAAGGAAAGGCTGCCAGCATGCTAGAATTTAATAATAAGCTCAGATTCCCATGGGAAGAAGTGGGTTGTTATGTGCTGTTCTGAGCTTTAATAGACTCAGCTAGACTTCGGTAATTACTATAGAGCATGTAAAAGAAGCAACGAAGGACCACTCAGGTAGGATGTAGCTCATGGGGTTACTATACATAAAAAATGGTATTTATCAAGACATAAAATCCTGGGAGTGAGGGGGATCTTAAAGATCTAGAAAGATCGAATCTAAACAAGTTATGTATCTTCTAAGGGCTTCAGATTTCTCATATTTAAAGTGAGGGGCTTCCCTGGTGGCGCAGTGGTTGAGAATCTGTCTGCCAATGCAGGGGACACGGGTTCGAGCCCTGGGAAGGGGAAGATCCCACATGCCACGGAGCAACTAAGCCCGTGAGCCACAACTACTGAGCCTGTGTGTCTGGAGCCTGTGCCCCGCAACAAGAGAGGCTGCGACAGTGAAAGGCCTCGCACTGCAATGAAGAGTGGCCCCCGCTTGCCGCAACTAGAGAAAGCCCTCGCACAGAAACGAAGACCCAACACAGCCAAATAAATAAATAATAAATAAATAAAATTTTAAAAATAAATAAATAAAGTGAGGCAGTTAGACAACTAGATACTTACCTAGTTCCATCAGCTATGACTGTGATGTCTATGGCTCCCTTTACCCTTTATTTACATAAAATAATCACTTCAGGGGGGTCCAGTGGTTAAGAATCTGCCCTCCAATGCAGGGGACGCCGCAGGTTCGATCCCTGTTTGGGGAACTAAGATCCCACATGGCGCGGGGCACCTGAGCCTGCGCGCCACACCTGCTGAGCCCACGCATTCTGGAGCCTGCACACCACAAATAGAGAACAGCCTACATGTGGCAAAGAAGAGCCCGCATGCCACAACGAAAGATCCCGCAGGCCGCAACTAAGACCCGACACAGCCAAATAAATAAACAAATTTTAAAAAATAAAAAATTTAAAAGAAAATCATTTCAGCCAAATGATACCCAAGCAGTGCCTGCATGACAGCTGTCTTAAGGCTAATAATATTGAGCAGAGCCACTCCTATTTTTGCTTAGCAGAACAGATATATAAACACACACACATACACATCCATATACACATCCATATGTGTGTATAAATCTATGCAACACTTAACTACCTTCTTTATTTAAGGATTATTAAGGTCTACTAGTATCAGTAACTATTTCTTCTTCCCTAAACACTACCAGAAGGGATAATTATAATTTAATAATAATTAGATAGTAATAATTGTAACTTAATATGTAGCATTTATTGAAGGCATTCTACTTCCAGACATCATTCTAAGCACTTTACAGGTACAGACTCCTTGAATCCTCACACCAGCCCTATGAGTAGGGCACCCTCACCAATGCCCCCTGATATAAGATTTGGATGTGGATTAAGTCAAATTTGAATTAATTTGAATAATACTGATATTCTATATACCAGTACTCCAAATTAAGTCATCATCACCCCAAATCAGCAAAATACAAAGAATATTAGGGCTTCCCTGGTGGCACAGTGGTTGAGAGTCCGCCTGCCAATGCAGGGGACACGGCTTCGTGGCCCGGTCCGGGAAGACCCCACATGTCGCGGAGCGGCTGGGCCTGTGAGCCGTGGCCGCTGAGCCTGCGCGTCCGGAGCCTGTGCTCCGCAACGGGAGAGGCCACAACAGTGAGAGGCCCGCGGACCACAAAAAAAAAAAAAAAAAAAGAATATTATATTATACACCCTATTAGAACAATAACTTTGAAAACGGTTGAGGGAAATATACAGATGGGTGTTGTTTGACAGTACACAGGACTCAACATTCCCAATAAAAGCCAACTCTTTAGACTGAATACTATCCTTACTAAGGGCCCACCTGAAAATATTTGCAACGATATTTTCAGCTTAGAAAACCAAAAGTATTAATGCCCCAAAGAGGTCATACCTTGGGCTTGCTCCCAAATGAAAGTGTCCTATAGAACAACTTACAAGCTTAACAAACCCACCAGAAGTGGAGACCAAAGTTCATCCGGTTCGCATAAGGCCAAATACCAAAAAATGCAATTCTACATTTCACTGTTGTTGGTAAATACATATATATTTAGAGGGTGCTAGACTCATTGAAATCTACTTCAAATCACTTTATCCCCTACTGTCAAAGGAAACCATTCACCTGGGAAAAGATACTAATGACAACTCACCAACAGTGAGGACGGCTTCCGACTGTGTGGTGCCGTGTGCGTTTGCAGCTTCGCAGGTATACTTCCCAGCGTGTTCCCGAGTAACAGCCTGAATATATAGAGAGCTTGAGCCAGCCTGGGACATGATGAAGTACACAGGCTCCAGGTCAGAACCCCCAGGTCTTGATAAGTGTGGTTTTCGGGATTTAGATCTAAGAACTTGAGACAAATGGCTGGTTATCAGTCCATGCCTGTCGTACCAACGAATGGCTGGAACCGGCACCCCGGTGGCATTGCAGGAGAACGTCACGGAGCCTCCAGAGGCCACCTCTGCACTTGCTGGTGCCGTAATTATAACAGGCTTGAGTCCACTGTCTGTTAAAAAAAAGTAATTCACATAAATTAAGAACATTATAGTATCTACAATGCAAAATAATTTCATCCTATTACGTAAATGTTGTGTCGTGCGCAAGTAGCTGTCTTAGAAACATCTTTTATATGTGTGTTTCTAAACCGTGTTTTACGTGCAGAACAGTGTGGTGAACATGTGCATTCACTGAAGTAACAGTGCTTGCAATGTCGTTAGCAAGTAGTAATGATAATAGTCATGATTAGAACAAAGATATCTCCTTCCTTGTTAGTTTGCTTCTCAACTTTCACCAAGTAAAGCAGTCAATCAAAAGTAGAATTTTTCATCGTGTGGGCTCCTAGACATTTCCCACATAGGTTGCCTGTCCTTCAGAAAGAAAGGAATGTATATAAAGGAATCCACAGAGAGTTTTCCAGTTTGCATCCTCAGCGCATCTGACCACTGTAAATCCAGAACACGTGAGGCCAAAACCTCAGACTTTAACATGAAAAAGGTGTAAAGAAGTATAAAACTAAATAATAGTCCTTCAAAAAGACAGTCAATTCCAGGGCGCAAAAATCTGATCCCAAAAATCCTGGGAAAAACCTGTTCTGAATTACGGTTGACAAACATATTTCTGACCAAATACACGAACAAATTTTTGTTTCTAAACAAGTGGCACCGACTCTTTCCTTCTGGTCTCAGGTATTTTTTTTGGTGGGGGGCGGTATTTTTAAGTGATCTCACAATGGAGTATCGATTACAAATGACATTTTCTCCAGCACATCTTTCTCCTTTTCCAGTCCTACTTCCTGTGTTTGACGAAGTCTATCAACAATGATCAGATTTCTGAATTTTTACTAATCTAAGAAGTGTAAAATGCTTTCATGGGTCGTAACCTCCATTTCCCTCAGTACTAATGAGGTTGACTATCTTTTCACATATTTATCTGCCACTCATTTTTCCTCCTCTGTCAAGTGCATTTTGTCCATTTTTCTATCGGATCCTTCATCCTTTTTGTAATGGTGGTTCTGAATTCTTTGTAAGTACTAGGTACTGCTCTTTTGCTAGTTACATATGTTACTAGTATCTTCTCTCAGTTTATTGCTTTGCTTTTCATTTTTAATGGTATCTTTAAAAAATAAGGATGCTTTAATTTTAATGTAGTCATACCAATCTTTTCTTAAAAATTAGCCTAAAATGTCTTGTTGAAAAGTTTACCCAGATCATATAGATATTCTTCTATATTTTCTTCAAAAACTTTGCCATTTTGCCTTTCATATACAGGTCTTTAATCCACTGGAAATTTGTCTTTGTGTACAATGTGAGTTAGAGATTTAATTTCTTCTCCATTTTGATAACCAATTATCCTACATCAACTCTTGAAATGGATATCCTCCCCTTGGTGATCTGCAATGCCACCTAAGTCAAATCCTTAGTGCAAATCCTTGTTGGTGGTCTCTGTCTTGTTCCAAGAGTCTATTTGTCTGTTCCTGCACCAATAATACAACACTGTCTTAATTACTATAGATTTTTGTGTATATTCTAATATCTGGTAAAGCAAGGTCCCCACTTTCTTGTTCTTCTTCTTTTAGAGTGTCTTTTAAATTACTTTTTCTGTCTGTTGCTAATTGTAATGGTTAATTTTCTGTGTCAACTTGACTGGGCTAAGGGATGCCCAGATAACTAGCTGTGTTTGTGAGCGTGTTTCCAGAAGAAATTAGCATCTGAATTGGTAAACCGAGTATAGCAGATGGCCCTCTCAATGTGGGTGGGCACCATGCAATCCGTTGAGGGCCTCAGTAGAACAAAAATGCAGAGGAAGGGCGAATTCTCTCTGTGAGCTGAGCCATCTTTCTTCTGTCCTAGGACACTGGACATCAGTGCTCCTGGACCTCTGGCTTTTGGACTTAGGTCGAGACTTATACCATCACTCCTCCTCCCACAGCTCAATTGCATCATTGGCTTCCCTCCTTCTCCAGTATGTAGATGGCAGACTTGTCCTCCATAACTGTGTGAGCCAGTTTCTATAATAAATCTCCTCCTATGTGTATATTATAGATCCTCTTGTGTTTTGTTTCTCTAGAGAAACCTGGCTAATACACTCGTACATAGAAAGGCAACATTCTTGTTTATTGGTCTTTATCCAGCCACCTTGCTAAAAGCTTTTATTATTTCTAACAATTTGCCAACAAACTATTGAGGATTCTCTATATTGACAACCATAGCAGCTGTGAATGAATAACGACTGAGTTTTCCTTCTCTCTTACCCTTACATCTTTCATTTCTTTTTCTTGTCATTCTGTACTGATGAGAATCTCCACTATGATGACAACTAAACGAGATTTTAAAGGGAATGCTTAAACATTTCACCATTAAAAGTAATGCTTCCTGTGAGTTTTTGTTAGATACTCTTTATCAAGTTAAGAAAGTTCCTTCTATTTCTGTTTTCCTAAAAGTGTCTATCATAGATACTGAATTATGTCAGATGCTTTTTGCTTCTATGGAGATAATCATATTGTTTTTCTCCTTTATTCATTAAATAGGATGAATAATACTTTAAATTTTCTGATTGATTACTGGAATAACTCCTTAGTTAAACTTTATCTTTACTGATCCTATTTTATCTTCATTTTCTATTTAATTGATTTCTGCTCATATCTTTATTATCTCCTTTCTTCTGTTTTCTTTAAATCTATTCTCTTATTTTACGTAGTTCACTAATTTTCAGTTTTACTAGCTTTCTTTTATAAGCATTTAAGGCTATAAATTCTATGTTCCTTTTTCCTATATCCCACACAATTTGACACTCATTATCATTGAAAGAATTTTAAATTTCCATTATGATTTTTGACCCAGCTATTGAGAAATATAATTCTAAGTTTCCAAATACATGCCATTTAAAAATTATTTTTTGTTATTAACATCTAAATTAATTGCACCAAGTTCAGAGAATTGGTCTCTATCATCCTGATTCTTTGAAATTTGAAATATTTATAACTCTCAGACAAAAGATTAATTTCCCTAATATATAAAGAACTCCTATAAATAAGAAAAAAGACCAACAACCTAATTTAAAATGGGCAAAAGACAATGAACAGGCAATACACAGGAAAGCAAATTCAAATGGCTCATAAACACATGATGAGATGCCCAACTTCATTCATAATAATAAAAAATATATAGATCAAAAGGCGCTTTTTTCTTTTTTTTTTTTTTTTGCGGTACACAGGCCTCTCACTGCTGTGGCCTCTCCCGTTGCGGAGCACAGGCTCAGTGGCTACGGCTCACGGCCCCAGCCGCTCCGCAGCATGTGGGATCTTCCCGGACCGGGGCACGAACCCGTGTCCCCTGCATTGGCGGGCGGACTCTCAACCACTGCACCACCAGGGAAGCCCAAAAGGTACTTTTTTAAAAACCTATCAGATTGCCAAAGACTAAACAGAAATTTTGACACCACCACACCTTGGTGAGGATATGTGGAAACGTTGCTAGTGGGAGTGTAAACTAGTAACTATTTTGGAGAGCAGTGATATCTATCAAAATTACCAAGACATACATGCTTTTATTCAGCAGGTTCATTTCTAGGAATTTATGTTAGAGATATTCACACATGTGCAAAATAATCTATGTAGAAGGACATCCATTGTAGACTTCTTGTAATAGTGAAGGATTAGAAAGAGCCATCAGTGAGGTACTAGTCAAATCATCACAACTATACAACGGAAGACTAAGCAGCCATTTTTAAAAAGAAATGAAAATAGTCTTTAATGTACCATATGAGAAGATGTCCAAGATACGTGTGAAGTGAAAAGTTCAAGGTAATTTTTAAGGTAAAATTCAAGGAAAAATTTTTAAGGAAAACTTCAAGGTAATTTATATGAATGCTACCACCATTTACGTTCAAAAAAAAAACCAGACATTGTTATTAAATGCACACAAGCTCACGTGTTATATGTAATTGATTATATACATGCATACAAGGATATTCAAGAAAATGATAAAACTAGTTAGTTCTAAAGAGAAATCTGGCTGGCTGGGGAACATGAGTGAGACTTTTACCATGTGCTTTTCAAAATTATGCCTTTTCAAAACTATGCAGTATCTGTTGAAAAAATATTATAAAAAAGTTTTTAAATGAGCGTGATTAAATAAGGTTGCTTCTTCATGGAAATGCCTACCTGCAACTAGAAAGGAACATGGAAAATGAACACTGCTCTGTCATGGTGATAGGATTATTTCCTTTTTTGTAAACATGATTTAATTTTTAACCAGAACAAAACCCCATCTGTAAAGTAAAATCTCCTATGATTACATGACCTAAAAGCCTACCATTTTCAATTTCCAGTCTCCCAGTAGACTGCGTAAATCCAATCCCATTATCTGCTACACACTGATACAGCCCAGAATCTTCCATGGTAACACCCCTGATTTTCAATCCATTTCCCACAGTTAGATGTCGTGGGGAACGACGAATGGGCCGTGCGTTGTGAAACCAGGTACGGTTGGGGGTTGGGTTCCCATGAACTTCACACGTGAATTGTACCGTGGCACCCAGAGACACTGTCTGATCCTGCAGTCCTTTAGAAATGGAAGCATGTTCTAAAAATAAAACAAATAAGAACTAATGAGAACCTACTGTATAGCACAGGGAACTCTACTCAGTACTCTATAATGACCTATATGGGAATAGAATCTAAAAAAGACTGGATTATATGTGTATGTATAATTGATTCACTTTGCTGTACACCAGAAGCTAACACAACATTGTAAATCAACTATACTCCAGTAAAAAGTTAATAAAAAATAAAATAAACATGAATTAAAGTCTAGCCCTCAAGACGTACTTTTTAAATTATCACATGAGTCATACAAACTCTCCTCAATAACTAGTTGAAACCGAATTGTATTATTTCCTCACATTCTCCCATCCACCATGGTCATCAAGAAAAAATTAGAAATGTATTTACTTTCCTCCAATAGGATAAACCATATGTTACTAAAACATTATAGCCTCTTTTTATAGATCTCTCCTCCCACTTAACCACCCTCCGCCAACCCAACAAACGCACACACACATACATACATGCAGAGTTTCTAATCTTTGGCTTCTCTGAGCATTTGTTCCAGGTGATCTGTTTGAAATAAAGTAATCATTTCCCTGGATTTCACACTACGCAAAAGCCAAAACAGAAGAATGCTTATTTGGAAGTTAAATTCTTTTTATGCTCAATTCTGCTTTGAGGTTACATGTATTCTGGGCAAAAATTTTCCTTTAGTACCCATCAAGTCACTTTTTTTTTTTTTTTTAACATCTTTATTGGGGTATAATTGCTTTACAATGGTGTGTTAGTTTCTGCTTTAAAACAAAGTGAATCAGTTATACATATACATATGTTCCCGTATCTCCTCCCTCTTGCGTCTCCCTCCCTCCCACCCTCCCTATCCCACCCCTCCAGGCGGTCACAAGGCACCGAGCCGATCTCCCTGTGCTATGCGGCTGCTTCCCGCTAGCTATCTACCTTACGTTTGTTAGTGTATATATGTCCACGCCTCTCTCTTGCTTTGTCACAGCTTACCCTTCCCCCTCCCCACATCCTCAAGTCCGTTCTCCAGTAGGTCTGTGTCTTTACTCCTTACCCCTAGGTTCTTCATAACATTTTTTTTTTCTTAAATTCCATATATATGTGTTAGCATACGGTATTTGCCTTTTTCTTTCTGCATCAAGTCACTTATTACCTGGACAGAGTACATCATGTATCGGCATTTGTAACATATGCCCAAATTAAATGACTATGCATATTAATCTAGTCCTAATTAGCATTAAATTTTAAAGCCCACTTGCCATACACTTGTATTAATTCCAGTGTAACCTATGTCAGGCCACTGTCGCACATAAACAGGTGTAGAAGCTTTACAAAAACTATATTTACTATGGAAACTTTTTTTTCCCAGTTTTCATGAAAATCTGTTTTGATAAAGGAAAATATTTTTGCTGCTACACGTGACAGCGAGATCGGTAGCTGGAAGAAAGGAATAGCTTTGAGATAAATAGTATATATAGAAATATGGGTGAAAATAACACAAATTTTATGAGCCAGCTATAGTGAAAGCATTCCAAAAGGGAAAATAAAATGAAATGATTTCTTTTTGAGATGACATTTTCTAGTCAGTACTCTGTCTTAGTTACGATTACTGGACACTACACACTGATACAGCCCAGAATCTTGCATCCTGTTGAATTCCAGTCTCTTTCCTCCACGTCATCGAGAAGGAAGAACCAGCTCTGTAAATAAGTCCCCTACATATGAACCAGTTCCATTCCGAGAGTGCGTTCGTAAGTTCAATTTGCTCATAGGTCCAACAAAGTTAGCTTAGCAACCCTACTAACAATCGGCTATATAGTGTAGAACCAGCTACACCACCGCTGCTTTTACACTTGCTTCAGGACATCCTGGGCTTGAACTAAAGATACTGTACTTCTGTACTCTATACAGTACTGTACAGTACACAAAAGCACAGCCACTTGTAGAGGACGCACACACGTGACAAGTACACCAGACACGTGAACTAACTTAACGTGATTAGACATGCGAACGCACGTTCGCATCTTTGAAAGTTTGCAACTTGAAGGTTCGTATGTAGGGGACTTGCTGTACTGTGTAACCAGGTTGGGGGTGAGGTTCCCAAGAACATCCCAGGTGAAATGCTCTGTGCCACCCAGAAACACTGCCCAACTCAGCAGTCCTTTAGAGAAATGAAGCTCATTTTGGTACTGGGGTAGCTATTTCTAGGTAGTCTCTATTCCATTTATGGTTCACAAATAGATCTTCCACTCAAACATCAGTTAGACCAGAAAAATAGCCTGACTTGAGAAAACACTTAACAAGTAACACCTTACCAAGTACATTCACCACGTAAGTCACGTGCTTGGTGTCTCCAGACTTGTTTCCCACCACACAGGAGTAGTTGCCAGAGTCCACCGGATCAATGCTGTCTGTGGCAAGATGCGAATACAACCTTCTCCACTTGCTTCCCGGCACAGCGTCCTGACCGTCCTTCAGCCAGTGCACATGAGAAGCTGGGATCCCACTTACCACACACTCCAGGGTCACAGGGCTACGAGAGAGAACAGCTAGTGCCTGTGAAAGGGCAGGGTGAAGAATGTGAAAGTCATCTGAAGAAGGGCCTGGAGAAAGAAGGGAAAATAAAAAATCATTATTCTTATGTATTCACTTCCACCCTCTTCCTTAGCAAAGCTGTGAGCTTCCCCATCTTCCCATTTATTCTTCTTTACACTATGAGGTCCTGTTTGGTAACTAAATCATTTTCAGTTGAGAATTAAACTTAAAAGACTTGATGATCCTTTAGAGCTACTCCTGAATTAGCAGTTTGGAAATGTTGAATTTCTCAACAAGCATGTGGACTGTGACTTAACTATGCTTTGACTATTGGTGCTACTACAACTTATCGTATCTCAAAGAGAACAGATAAATATTTTTTTGTAATTCACAGTTAGCCACCAATTTGATTACCACTGATATAAAGTGATATTTGCTCACTGATTTCTTTTTATTTGAGCAAAGGGCAAAGTTCTCCACATGAATTCTATCCTGTCATCTTCACCAAAATTCTCTTCTAAAAAGTCATTATATTTTTAAAACATATACAGTACTATGCTATAATGCACTTATGCATGTAAAGACTTTCTCATGATAAACAAACAGGATCTGAAAGAAAAAGGAACTCCCACTTCCCAAATTTTATGAGAAATGCTTCTGAGGACTCTTCCCAGTGACCACGATTCCCCCAAATACTTACGACTCACAAGAAGCTTTTGGCCAATGGGTTCAACTTTTAATTCATGTGTGACAGGATTAAAAGCCGCACATTTATATGATCCCTTGTCCTCTAAGGATACATTCAAAATCTGAAGATTCCCTGATGGAAGGATTAAGTAATTCTCTGAGGAAGGAAGGGAATGCAGTTAGGCTTCTCTCTTTATGAAGGACACAAGTTAAGACTAACAAAGGTTGATAGTTACGCTTTAAATGTAGACGTGACACGAGCAGCAAATAAGCAATCAGGGAAAATTCATTAAATGAAGGAAAAGGAAAGTCAAAGCAGAACAAAAAAAGTCAACAGCACTACAGTAAAAAAATCAAACCCATCAGAGCCCCAAGGCAACAGATCACTCACTGAGAACACCACAGCACAAGAAACATATTTAGACAAAGATACAACGACCGCAGCTGCCACTTTGGGCAAACCCCTGCCTGCAGCACTGACCACCCAGTAGTCATTCACGTCTTCATTCATTTCTTCTCAACAATATGTACTGAGACCCTATTTTCTGCCAACAATGGCCTGTGTACAAGTGATACAACAATGAAGCGAGCAGATAAAGCAAGCCCTGCACTCATGCTGCCAATGCTCCGATGCAGGAAAAAGGCGGCAGAGGAAGGGACAAACGACAAACAAGCAGACAGTAATACATATAACACAGTGCTACAGAAAATGAAGCTGAATAAAGTGGACAGAGCAACACAGCATATCATTTTAGATAGTGCCATGAGGGCGATCTTCTCAAAGGAAGTGATATCTGAGTAGATTCCCGAATGAGTTGAAGGAGTGAGCCTTGGGGGGGCGGAGTTGTAATCATTTCTGTACTGTCTTCTATACTATGTTCTATTTCATACTGTAACCATTTGTCTAAACTACTCCACTTGACTCCCAATAGTAGAGACAATATATCTTATGTATTTTTGTGTCTACAGCCCCTAGCACACAGAGCTTAATGGTAGTTGGTTAATCACATTTGTTCTCTGGGTGCCATCGGCTTGTCGTAAGAGGTCTCACCTGTGGAATGTTTCAGCCACTTTCCCCGGATTTTATAGCGCACCTCAGCTTTGGGGTTACTATCTGGTACCTTGCAGCCAATGAAACCAGTACTTTTTTCTTCTGCTGTAATAACATGCTTTGTTGATGAACCAAAATCACCAAGAACTAAAAGAAATAAGTAAATAAGTAGATAGATAAATAAATAAATGTAAATTTGAACTCTCTTTCCCAAAGGAAATTTTAAAGCTAGAAACAACATCTGCACCATGGCCATTTGCGGCAGCTAATCCCAGTTCCCAAAGTAGCAGGATCTTTTTATCTTAGAAAGCAGTTGGGGTAGAGGTGCACAGTTGAGAGCTGGGGCTTAGTCATGGCACCCTTTTCCAGAAGACAATGCTTCCAGGAGACTACAAGGCAAGCAAACTGTTCTTGAAACATTAGGGAGAACTATAAAGCCTAATTGTTCCCATTCTGCCAAGATAAATCCTTCTTAATCCAGTCTCTCATCAAAACTCACTTTCCCTATGCATCCTTATTCTGTTAGTAGCTACTCACATGGCAATAAAAGGGTTTCCAAGAATGAACCTAGGATATCAAAAAAAAAAAAAAAAAAGCAGTGTATCGTTTGAATTACCTGAATATACTAACTAGGTCTCAATTTCTCTCGGTTTAAGATGACTACAGCTGGAGCCTGCATGGAAGGGCTCTTTATTATTGCCAGTGCTGAAAGCACTCTGCAGCCTGCCCCTAGGAATTCAGCCCTCCGGTGTGTGGCTTGGAGCTGTCCATGGGTCACAGCTCTACCAAAACATTTACTCTTCTCAGTTATGACAAACTCACTACTCCTGGGGAATCCAGATTTGTTCTGTAAATAGGGGTGCCCTCACAAAGACGTTTTCCATTACTGGAAGCCATCACCGTTTGAAAGGCAGATGGCTCAAACTTACTAAGAAAACCACACATACCAGATTTTTCCATAAGTTCAATACTCAACATTCCTTTCTTTACAGTTATTTTTCTACCCTACTTCTTTAGCCTGGTTTCAATTAAATAAATGAAAATCACTCTGTAATCAAGGCAAATAAAACAATTAGATGTGAAAAAAAGATAAAGGATGGCATGAAATAACTGTCAAAGCGGACAACAGCTTTTTTTGTTGTTGATATTAAGGACTTTTAAATACTCACAAAGAAATTCAGATTCACGTTAGAAAATTGTCCTAACGCTGCACAAAATAATTTCCATATCCCTTGATACAGAGGAAGACACTAAGCAAGGCTCAAGTGTCGTCCCCCAGGTTAAACACACAGCAAGTGTCAAGGCTGGGATGAGAACGCATACGTGTCTTACTCCAAAGCCCATGCTCCTCCAAGTACTCAAAATAATGCAAGTATTAACAGTAATTTCAGGAAAAAAGCATCTATAACAGGGACAAAATCAGACTCACCTGCAGTGGATATGGTTGCAGGACCACTCACAATGGCGCCAATGCTATTGTTGGCAATGCACTGGTAATAACCCGAAAGGGAGGGGTTAAGAGAAAGGATAGTCAACGTCCCCTGATGAACCTTAATCTGTTCCACGTTTCTGTCCAATCTTTTTCCATTATGCAACCATGAGATACGAGCAGTCACAGGTTTAGCAGAACAATGCAGTACTACAGGTCCACCAAGTTTCTGGACAGCAGACAATGGCTCAGAAATAAAATAAGGTGCCAAGTCTACGAGGGAACAGTCCCCGTGTGCAAAGGGGTGGGGGGAGCGGGAGAGAAGAGGAGATAAGGGGAGAGAGAAAGAAGAGCACGTTTAATATACTTCCTCTGAATCTACACAACGAAAGGCAATCCCTTACTTTATACGTTATGGTCCTTAGAGCTTGTAAGAGTTCTAGGAACATTCTTATATTTCGGAAGAAAGAAGGCAACATACCAATGTAGAACTTAACAGTTAGGGCAGCACAGATGAGAGTCCTTATGATATAAATAAAACGAAACACTAATTCTAAAAATGAGAAATGGTAAACTGCTCTTCTAATGAAGTAGCTTTTTAAAAATGGAAGTTAAGAATCTGAAAAAGAGAAGATAACTTTCAAAATAAAAAGAATTCTCTTCCGCATTACCAACAGCGTTTGACTTTAAGAGCAAATTATTTTCTCAAAACAACTTGACTACTTCCCTTTAATATAAGTAATGTTCAACTTTTAAGAACGCAGAAGTAGAAAGTTAGGAAGCCACACCGAAATACAAAGTCTATCCTTTTGGGGATATGAGGATAAACGGGGTATCAATCGTAATATTTTTATTTGGTGTTTGGAATAGTTTCATTTGTTATGTCTATTCCTCCAGTAACTTGGGGGAGAGGGGTTCTTGCGCTCAAGTATCAAAACAGATCCCTCTCCTCCACCCAAAAATGAGGGCAGGGGACAGGGATACTAATAATCTGGTGTAATAAACTAGTTAAAAGAAAAAAATAATAAATCGCTGAATCTACTTTTATAGGATATTTTACCAGAAATAAAGATTAAAGGAAATGCCTTGACTGAATCTGAGGTTGCTATTTAGCCAAAAAAAACCCCAGAAATAAAACCACGAAATCGGGCTTCCCTGGTGGCGCAGTGGTTGGGAGTCCGCCTGCCGATGCGGGGTACATGGTGTTTGTGCCCCGGTCCGGGAAGATCCCAGATGCCGCGGAGCGGCTGGGCCCGTGAGCCATGGCCGCTGAGTCTGCGCGTCCGGAGCCTGTGCTCCGCGACGGGAGAGGCCCCAGCAGTGAGAGGCCCGCGTACCGCCAAAAATTAACTTCCAAACAAACAAAAACCACTAAATCAATTTTCCCTTACTAAGTCGGGTACAGTTATACAGTATTTTTAACAAAGATAATAAACAAACATGACTTAATAAATAAACATCACCGTATTTGTATATACTCCTATATAAATCTTCACACATATCTAAAATAAAAAGAAATGCATATGGGCCATGAATTAGCCTCAGGCTTATATATACACTTAATAATAAACACATTTAAGCTTTTTAGTAACCCAGAGTTAGATAATAAATTAGGCAAGATCATGAGAGACCTGGGATTTGAACCAAGTTCTCTCACTCCAAGTTGAGTACTCTTACATACGGATTCTAAAATTCCTCTTTGGTGGTGTGTAGTTAGCATTTTATTCCTATTATAATTTGCAAATTCAGAGATTTGTAACATATCCTCGCTGAAAAAAAGCATGTTCGGAAAATATTTATTTTCAAGGCAACAAAAGGAATAAATTATACGGACAATGATGGGAAGGCCTGCGAGTGCCCAGAAGCACTCCTAAGAGATCCTTAAATTGCTTAATGAATCGAAGTTTTAAAATCATTCCACTGGTCAAACAAATCTTAGAAACGTCTTTAGAAACCATTACTATCGTTGAAGCATTAAAGTCGAAGTTCTTCATAGGATTAAGATGAGGAAAAGCTTCAGGCCCAAACTACCATTCTTCTCCTCTTACCTGGACTCACGGAAGAGCACAGAATCGGGAGAGTAACATACAGCAGTGTCTGTAAGGGTCCAGCAACTGGATGCATAGCGTCAGATTGCAGAAGCGGGCAGGACAGACTTCCAGGGCAAAATCCAGGCCTTGGCTTACTAAAAGACATCAAAAAAAAAAAAAAAAAAAAAGGAAGAAATTCTAAAGTACAAAAACAGTTGAAGTTTTTTATCTGAATAGCCAGCCAGAGTTATGAACACAGTGGCTGCCGTCTATTTTGAAAGCTCCACATAGAGTGTGTCAAATACAAGGCATTTAATGATCCACATCTTCCCAATTCACAAGCTAATCTCTAGACGTTAAATTAAAGTTAGAAATTCTGCTCATTCTTCCAAGATACTAAGACACTTATTTTACACAGAACCAATCGTTCCAAATGAATACATAACGGCCTTTAGCGCCTTTCTCTTTGTACATCTCACAACCATCTAAAACTCAACACAACTAAGATGCATTCCTCCTCTATGTTCCTTAAAACAGAAACAATAACAACAAAATAATAACTAACGTTTATATAGTGCTTGTACGAGCCAGACACCATCTCAGTGCTTTTCATATATTAAATGAACCTTCACGACAACCCTATGAGTCAGGTACTCCTGGTTTTCTTCCCTTTTTTCAGATGGGGGACTCATGGATTGTGCAGAGAATAACACCAGGGGCAGGCCTGTGTGGGGATCGAGTTTGTCTGCAGAAATCCAAAGACCACTGTGGTGAGAGTGGGATGAGCCAAGTAGAGAGCACAGCGGAAAGCCGGGCTAGATCCTGCCCACAGCTTCAAAGGCCACGCTGAAGGTTTCGGCACTTATTCTAAATGCGATGGCAGACCCTTGGAGGACTTAGAGAAGGGAGGGATGGGATCTCATTATGCTTTAAGAAGATCACTGGCTGATGGAGACTAGACTGAAGTGGGGCCGGGATGGAGGAGGGAGACCAAGTGGGAAGTTAGGAGATCGCTGGGGAGAGAGATGAGCACATGGTGGGTTAGTCCAGTGAGTCAGCTGTGGAGGTGCTGAGGAAAATCACCAGATTCAGAACATACTCTAAAGCTTAAACCAACAGAAGCTGATGAAGGCTTGGATAAAAAGTGTGAAAGAGGGCTTCCCTGGCGGCGCAGTGGTTGGGAGTCCGCCTGCCGATGCAGGGGAAATATCAAAGACAACTCTTAGTTTTTGGTGTAACAGAATAAGTAAAAGTTCTGTTTCCTGAAATGGGGAAGACTGGAGCAGGGAAAACGGCTGAAGAGGAGGCTGCTCAACAGCTGTGCTTTGGCCACGGAAAGTCTGAGATCTGTGAGGGATCCGAGTACCAGTAACTAGTCGACAGTTGCATATAGGAGTCTGGAGCTGTGGGGAGAAGTCAGAGCTGAAAATGAAGGTGCTAGATGTACTAAAGCCTTGGCGCTAGATGAGCACTAAGGAAAATATGCTAGAGGAGGAAAGATACTCCAACCTTTAGACACTGAATAGAGGAGAAAGAATAATGGAGACTAAGAAGAAGGAGCCAACAAAATAAGAAGAAATCCAGGGGAATGTTGCATCTAGGGAGAAAAATGGAAAACATTTCTGGAAGAAGAGAGTAATCAACCCATCTCAAACACTGCTGAGAAACAGAGTAAGATAAGATGGCATCAGAAAGCCATGAAGAAGACCATGGGTGATATAGCAAGAACGGTTTCAGTGGAGAAGGGACAAAAGTCTGATCAGTTCAGGATAGGACGGGAAGGGAGGAAATGAAGAAACAGGCACAGAAAACTCCTTCAAGGATTTGCTATACAAGGGCGGCAGAAAAACAGAGAGAATTGCTGGGGATGGATGGATGGCAGCCATGGAAATGTTTGTTTATGTGTTTTTTTAATACAGAGATAATATAACACATTTACAAAGCCAAAAAAAGTTTCACAAAACCCAGCACTGGTAAGGATGTGCATTAAAATCACTATCATATCTCGTTGGTGAAATACAATTGGTAAATTCCTTTTGGAAGGAAAAGTATTCATTTATGCAACAAATATTTATTGAATGTTTATTATATGATGGGTACCATTCTAAGCGCTGGAGATAGAGCACTTAAATATATACATCAGTAAAAATAAGTAACAGACAAAAATGTATATCTTACATTCTGTGGGACAGGTGGAAAATAAACAAGATAAATAAGTTAGGAATATTCACAAGGTCCATGCCATCCTCCAGATATGGTTCATTCCTTCTCTGTGCTACTTCTACACCTTGGTCACTATGTACCACTGCACTCACTACTGTGCTCTGCAATTTCTCTGGTTACATATAACTCTGTCCTCTTTGAAGGCAAGAATGATGTCATATCCAACTTTGCAAATTCTAATGCCTAGCAGAAAAGAGGCACTTGATGTTTCTTAAAATGAAAGGAATACCTTAATGTAACGTAACTCCCAGAAGTACCTTAGAGAGTAGTATTTAATGAGAACTGTTATCTCTACTGAATTCAGTGTAACCTAGCTGTATTTTTACTCCTTCATTCACTTATTCATTCATATATATGATTTCAAAAATTAGCAAACATAAAGTAAGTGCCTACTGTATGCCAGGCACCATGCTACGCTAGAGATCCAAAGAGTGGTTATTATGTCGACGAATTCTCCCCTACATTCCTGCCTGGCCAGGACACAGAATCTGACTACAGAATACAACAAAACGTAATGCCAGGGTTACATTAATGACATTTTAGAAATGAGAATTCTACGTGTGTACTCATCTGTGAAAAGAAAGGTTAATTCTAACCACTGATAAAACTGGGTAGTAATACAAAGTAAGGCACCTTAAGTATGGCTTTGAATAAATCAAATATTTCCCAGGATCTGCTCACTTCTCTACACCAGGTACTCCAAAATCTCCAAGTTGCAAACTCAAGTTTATCTACATCGTGGACTATCAGTTCGAGGAATGCCTTTTAAATGTTTTCTTGCTGAGCTCTTTTTTTTTCTTTTCTTTTTTTTTGCGGTACGCGGGCCTCTCACTGTTGTGGCCTCTCCCGTTGCGGAGCACAGGCTCCGGACGCGCAGGCTCCGCAGCATGTGGGATCTTCCCGGACTGGGGCACGAGCCCGTGTCCCCTGCATCGGCAGGCGGACTCCCAACCACTGCGCCACCAGGGAAGACCTTGCTGAGCTCTTTTAAAAGTGGGAGAAATTACCCTGGTACCACCCGCTGGCAGAAGGGGCCAGCTGTGTGAAAACCTTTTTGGTTTATTTGAATTCTTCCCTTGGTTCAAGGGTAAGAACTGACACACCATTGCTAAGCAGTCATGGCAGAGTAAACATTGAAACAACTTGTTAACAGGAGGCACTTTCCTGAGGACAAGGAAGAGAGTTTCTTCCTTTTGCCAAATCTTTCCTCAACTATTTATTTATTGAAAAGCAGTGAAACAAATTCCAGAGTCAACTTAAACCCCAGCACGTGATCTAGTGAGTTACTTTACAGCTGTCCTTTAAAACATCACAGCTCATTATTGCTACCTAAATATTATCACACAGGAATGTGCCTATCTTCCTATTAGGTTAACATGCTGTCAGTTGATTTGAGAGGTTGGAAAGAAATTATGACCCTCACAGTCACTGACTAAATATTTGTTGACTTGGTTTATATTTCTCTGTGGCAAGCCTGCTCAGCTTGTTAGAAAATTGTGATATTCAGGACAACAACCTGGGTTCTGTTGCTCTACGGGTCAGGTGGCTTGAAATTATATTCAACGGTCACCAAGAGCAACCTAGGTCCAACCTCACAGACAAACATCCCTGACCATAAGCAGGGTTAGATGATGTATAAATCAGAGTATATGCATTAGCACTGCTGGAAAGTTATTCAATACCATGTCATTTTCAAAAGTACTATATTTGTCGAAAGAGGAAACTTCTTAATAATATTAGTGCTATTGCTACTTGACTAGTTAAGTTATTGGAAAACAAAAAATATATTTTAACATACATATCTAACATCTATACATAAATATATGTGTATACTATAAATGTATATAAGTATATACAATATAATTTATATACATATAAATATGTATCATTTGCCTGCATTGCTCACAAATGAACAATTTGTTTGGCCAAGTTTATCACAACTGAACAAGGTTCCTGCCATCTTCTCACACACAGATCAGTGGCCTTAACACGTATGTCACCTTTCTTACCCACAAAAATTTACCTTGGCAAGGGAGAAAGCAGCCCTAATTTCCTCTGCATAGAAACTGTTATCCCATCCTCCTATTCTGATCTGGAAACAGTGGCCAGCAGAGAAAAGGTCCACAGTAAGAGGACACCAGCCCACCCCATCACACATCACTTGCCAAGGCTGTCTGACCTCTGTTCTAGCATACGTACCATTCAAATATTCTCGTGTAAAAATTAAAAACAGAATTCGGATTTAAATCATATCAGATAGAACAGAATTCTGATTTAAATTACATTGCCATTTTTCAGACTGCAGTGTTTTTCTCGTTTAGAATTTTTTTTTAAGCATCCAATGTGGTTAACATAATGCCAGGTGATATTTTAAACAAAATATTCAAGGTTTTCTTTCACATATTCTACAGTGAATATGCTATTTTATCAAGTAGAAAACTGTTAACAGAAAGTTTCTACAAATACTCAATGACAAAGAAAATTACACATTTAGCATAAAAATGTGGAATGAACGTACAAAACAAAGGCAAGTAAGCATGAAAATTCTGTCACCTAAAAATAACACATCAATATCTCAATCCATTTTCAACTAATCCTTTTCACATGGTGTATATTTACATAACTGAAGAGCATAATATATATGGAATATAGTTTTAAATCCTGCTTTTTTCATTTATCATCTAATGATCATGTTTATTAAAATTTTTCATAAACATAATTTGTAACAGCTATAGATACTTATTGAATGTATGTATCAACACTTAATTTGCTTAGCCATTCCCTATTGGTTAGGCTCCACTTTTTTATATGTGTGTGCATATGTATATTTTTGGTTTTGTGGGTTTTTTTCGCTATTACAGATAATACTGCTGTGAGTATCTCTGTCCATAAATCTTTAACTACTCTTCTAAGTATGTCTTTAGAACTGACTTTTAAAAGTGAAATTATTGGGCCAAGGAGTAAAAACATTTTTAAGACTAAATATATAGATGGCTGAGGTTGTCGTCCAAAAAGATGGCAACAAGGCACAAGCCGATCCCCATCGACCGTCACCAGCACATGGGGGGACCCCTGCTCACCAGCATACTGTTTATTTCCTTACACTGAGGTAAGTGAAGCGTGGATATCAAACATAAATTTGAGAAATTAATTAAAATATTTTACAGGGCATAAAGCAACATTCACTGTCTAGTCTGTTAGGGGTTTCTCTAACAATATTCGAAATTTATATGAAAGTAACTGCAGAAAGAATAACAATAATGGACACCGCAGGCTACACTGATCAAACCTTGTCCATCTCTGAACTTTCAATTACAAAAAACACCATGGACACAAAAATCTCTGCTTTTTACCCAAAATTCACTTCAAGTAAGTTAAGGGGTTGTGTGTTGAGGTTGTTATACTGTGTGATTTTAATTTATAACGTGTATTTGTCTGAAAAGAAATTTGTACGCAAGAACTGCTGACAGATGCTTTCTGGCAATATTTGCTGGCATTCAAAATAGTAAGTTACCATTCATTCCCAACCATTATCCTCTCTTCCTTACTGCTTTCCGTGTCCATTAAGCATATATATACCCCTACTTCCCTAAACTACTAGAGGTAGTAAAATAACTCAAGGACTTGGACTTTAAATTGGGTTTGATCTTGTCTTACTATTGGACATTGGCAAAGGCCTGATCAATTTCCCATGTGAAAAACAGAACCATCAAGGCTTATCCAACTCACTGGTCTCAGAAGGAATTAACATGGTCATGAGGAAGTTCTACCTCCTTCCTATACTCAGAGGAAGTTAAAGGCCAACATCCATTATTTTCACTGCAGTTCTGAGTGGCTGACTTAAGTGTCTGAGAAGATGCTCAGTGGTCACTTTGCTCCCAAGAAAGCACCTGGTAGTACAGTCTCTTCAGAGTACAAAAAAAAAAAAAAAAGAACAGCTAAGTGTAGTATCCCATTCAACCTACAAATCAGGATCAGGGGATAACTCTTTCCTCCATGCGGTAAAAATCTTTTCTTTTACCCATTCTCCTTCCCATTCCCCACTCTCATATGGCCCAAATGCTGCTCCTTGAGTCCTGGCCTAAAGACTAGCTGGTATCTCCTGAGTTACAGGGCTTTCTCTAAGCCTTTCCTCCATGCCTACAGAGAAGGCAATTTGTCTTGCATTACAAACTGTACTTTTAAGCCAACCCAGGCTTAAGAGAATTTCTGTCGGCAAAGGGAAGCTAAAGGTATGCCTCGTCTCAGAATAAGAAAGGAAATAGTTCCCTAACATTTACTTAACTTATTGTTCAGGTTGTGAACTTCATGCTTTTATAACCCCTTTTCAACATGCTGCCAGAATAATCCTTTGGGGAAAGTCCTGAATTTCTAGATTTGATTCCTCTGTTTTTAAAGGAACGCCTTTGCTTTCCTAAGGATGATCAAAGCTGTCTCTCTGAACTATCCCCTCCCTAGACTCCTATATCAGACTTTCTTATAGTTTTCTTTGAGGCTTAGGGAATAACTGGGATTAATGTGTGAACAAAAACTCAGCTTTGGGATCAGTATTGTTCTTCAAAATAGAAAATTCTTTAACTTAGTTTTCTTTTTTAAAGGCATCTTTTTCTTCATGAAATAGTAATTTCCTTCTTAAAAATAAAAGATTGATTCTTACTTTCAAACCCTCTATTTCAAAACATCCTATTTCTCAATTGTTGAGAAAAAATGAGTTTTCAGAAATAACTAAACAAAAGAAAAAATAAAGCATGTCTACTTTAAATTTTTTTATTAGGTACTGATTAATTCAGCACAATTTCAATTATGGAAGTCCAACACACAATATACTTTTTTTTAACCTATTGAACCACCTTGACCTTAATCACATCCAGCTTTAAATCTCCTCTCAAAGTTTTCTTTATTCTGAATATTTGAATAATTTAGCTAAGAAGCAAACATTTCCTGCACAGATTTCTCAAAGAATCTTACTTTTTCCAAGAAATATTCATCCAGTCAATTAATTCCATACGTAGGGCATCTACTCTGGGCAAGATCCTGGGAGGGTACAAAAATGAGGAAGATGAGGAAGGTATAATTCCTGAACTAAAGGATACTGCAGCCTAATTAGGAAAAGAGGGCTTGAATTAACTTTGGAATAAAGAAAATGATAGTAAGTAAATGAGACAGTAAAAAGCATTAGAAGAATTCAAAGCAGAGGAATTCATGTTTCATTCAACAAATACTTAGTGCCTGCCTACTACGTGTCAGGCGCTGTGCTATGCTGGAAACTCAGCCAGGGAGAAAACAGGCAGGGTAGCTGCCTTCAGGAGGTTTTGAGTCAGGTGAGGACAGGTGACAACTAAAGAAGCTGTTCAAACACAGCCTCACCTAACAGAATGACTAAATGTTTTGCCACAGGGGCTCCTGTGAAGTTATTCCACGTTGCAGATGGCTTCTTTTTATTTGGTATAAACTTTTATACAACTTTTTCAATCAGAAACTAAACAATGGAACTTTGATGTTACAGCTTCGGTCAAAGACACACCCACCAGCGGGGATGCATCATTTCCACAACTGGTGGAACACTTTGCCGCTTAGCCTTTATTTCGCCATAAGGTGCTTTTGTGTGCTGTAACTTTAAGTGCCATGTGACTGCAAGATAACTACATGCCTTTAGAAGACTTCCTGTCTCCAAGTCCACTTCCCGACTCCCCCGCCTCTGAAGGACTTCCTCACCAGCCCTCCTTCACCAGTCACCACCCTCAAGTCTTCTCTTTCTCCTTTGCTGAGGACAATAAAATCACTGCAATATATTTAGGAATAAACTATTCATTTACTTTCAAAACATTGTTTATCACCTACACAAATTTGTTTTTATCGCTTAGTTGATTTATTTTTCTATCTGTGAAAGCAGTGTAGCTCTCTTGGTTTGGGAGGGAACACATGATTTTTTTTCCACCAAAATCAATGAAAATGGCTTTCACTAAGAAGCGAGGCTTTTCAGTGGAATTCCCTGGCGGGCCGGTGGTAAGGACACAGTGCTTTCACTGCCGTGGCCCCGGTTCAATCCCTGGTTGGGGAACTAAGATCCTGCAAGCCACAGGGCGTGGCGAAAAAGAAAGCAGCAGCAGCAAGGCTTTTAAGAAATAAAGGTTTTCAGGAATTAAAGTACGTAAGTGAGGAAGGGATAGGTGAGCCACAGAATAAAGCAAGTACAGGTGCTACAGGAAAAACAGAAGGGTTACCCAACCAAGACTCAGAGGCTGAGAAGATTTCCCAGAGGCAACAATGATTCGGTGAATCAGATGGAGAAGTTTGGGAGGAGGGAGGACAAGCAACAGGAGGGACGTATTCCAAGCAGAAGGAAGAGTCTGTGTGCAGAACCAGAGGCAGAGAGCAAGGAAGAATGGGCTGGAGAGGAGAGTAAGGACGGGATTGACAGGTGACAGGTAAGGCACGTAGGTGAGTAGAAGCTAGAGCATAAAGAACAAAATAAATTAGGTTAGGGTGCTTGGCTTTTTCCCTGAGAGAGGAGTATTAACAGCTTTTAAGCAGGCCAGGGACAAGATCAGACTTGTGCCTTTGAAAAATCATTTACACTGCAATGTGGAGGATGACTGAAGAGGGGTTAGGAGGCTGCTGTGAAAGAGAATGGGGACCTGTACTAGAGAAATATCAGGGGATAAATGTAAAAGATTTAAAAAGTGTTAAGACATGGACATAAAAGCTACTGGGTTGGCCAAAAGGTTCGTTGGGTTTTTTTCCATAAGATGGCTCTAGTAACACTTAGTTGTCTTTAACTTCATTCGAAACAATTTTGTTAGATTGTACGTGACAGCTGTCATATCAGCATGTGTTTAAAAAAAGATTTATAAAAATTGGTGAATTTTTGTGTAGCCATATTTAGGAGGTAGAATTGAAGAGGACCTGGATAGTGAATGATGTGCATTGGGAAGGAATACATCTCTTAGACGTCTTTGGAATCCATCGTCTGTCTGCTTCTGTTTCCCTACTGCTTTGGCCATAAATAAAGGCATGAAACCTGCTGTCCAGATCTCTCATTTGGACAAGCGAGTTCGTGGATGCCGTGCCTTCACTAAGACAGGAAACGCACAGAAGCAGCAGGGCTCTCCGTGGTTTGTTGTTGCTGTTTGGAGGGTAGCAGAGAATGGAGAGGATGCATCTTAAGGTGTAGAGCTAATGAGCTGAGTTGGAGAGAAGAGAAGCTCTAAGAAAGACCTGGCAGGCAAGCGGAAAGAAGCCTGAGTGCTTAGGAGGGACGAGGGAGGCTTCTGCACACAGAGGAACTGTTATCCCTACAGGGGAGGGGCCTCGAGCTGAAGCCTAAAAATAAAATACAATACAATCGCCTTTCAAGGGGCAGCCATTCCTCACTCAGAATAACTCATATTATCAATACTACTAATAAAAAAGACTTTTGTAACAAAAAAGGAAAAGACAGAAAATGATATTCCAGGGATGGAATCAGACACTCAGACTTCCTAAAAATGAGTTTCCAAATGTCGCTGAATTTCACACCCATATACCTTTCAAAGGTACCACAGTGTAGGGTAACCAGATGCATTCCTTCACTAAAGCCTCTGATCAGTGACAGTCTTCATGCTGCCCACATGGGGTCCCGAGAAATGAGAGTAACAGCTGGCAGGCATCCTTCAGTGGTCTGACTGGAGGCGTGGGTAGGGGCAGGTGGAGGCGGAGGAAAGGAGAAGGGAAGAAAGTGCTTCCCTAAGTTCGGTGGCAACAAATACACCCTCTGAGAGTCAGCATGTTCATCTCTGGGGGCTATTCTCGGTGCTTTTAGAGACTAGAGAATCCCTTCAAGCAGTCACGTGCAACTGACAAGGACGCGTCGTCCTCCGACCTGCCTCATAGCTGGGACGCAGGACGAGGAACGTATGTATCTTGTGAAAGTAGAGCTGCAGAATGTCCAACACCTGGCAACCAGTCGACAACTGGCAGAACTCTCTTCTCACCAGAACTCAGTCCTCCTTGCCGTGAGAAATGCAGCACTCTCGGCGGTCCCTGCTTCATGAGCTCGGAAGGAACACGCAGTCATGAGGCTCAACATTTTTTAAAACGTTGACACCTACAGACTTCACAACCTTCCCCCACTTCTCCTGAGTCTCAATCAAGTCAGCCAAGCATGCACACTGATCCTGCTGCTTGCAGAAGCATTTCCTTTCACTGTGGACCATCAAACGTCAAGGAAGAAAATGGAAGTGACTTGGAGTTATGGCACCAAAAAGGCCAAACGAGCAAAGAAATAATCAACTCCACATGAGCCACTTCAGCTCCAACACAATGAAAAGGGCCTAGGACTAACCCCAGGAAGGGTCACGGAGATCAAAGGTCACAAGCAGAAAAAGGCAACAGTGAGGGGCTGCCAGCTGCAATAGGAGTCAATGTGGTCTTAATTACACTCCGAAAGGGAAGGGGTCTGAGTGAGAGCCAGTTGGGTTCTATTCACAATATTTGTGTGTTTAAAAAAAAAAAAAGTCAAGTGTTCCTGTTCCACTGTCTTTCAAAGAGGCTATTTCTTCCTGCTTCTAGAGCACAGGAAACCAAGAATTGCAGAGATAAGATAATTCTGGCATCCACAGTGAGCTGTACAGGAGCGTTAAAAATATTTAAAATCACAGCTGCATACAGACAGTGAAATTCTAAAAAGTGACTTGGGAGAGATTATTAAAAACACAAAATACAGCAAGTTTCAAGGGGATTACTCTGCAAGCATCACAGAATCAACACTTGCCACAAATCCAACTCTCAGTAGATGTTCAGGTTTGTCATTGGAATTGGCTTCATGGGAAAAAATAAGAGAGCGACGGTAACCACAAAACACACGCCAAATGCAAAATCTTAAGTTTGCAAGGAACTAGCTAACCCTGAACAGGGTGATATTATAAAGATCCAGACAGACACCTGGCTAACCGCCTTTGATGGAGAATGAGGAGGAGGAAAGTGACGACATTTAAAGAAGAGCTCTAGATGATGTGTTAGGTAATAAAATTAATAGAGTTGTTAATAAGGCCAATGCCTTGCTCAGACCTTACCAAATGGAACAAATTTTCCCAGGCCATGATGAAAGACACCCTCATGGGGTTTGGTTTAGATTGCATTTTCATAACAAGGAAATAAGAACTGAAGGAGAAACTCGTTTCCATGAAATATATTCTAATGTATACAAACACTGAGGGAAAAGCAAAATAAGAAAAATTTAGAAATCTAAGAAAAAATATCTTTGCTGCAAACAAACTTAAATCAATGCTGGTTGAGCACTGGACCTCCTTCAGGATGATTTTTATATTATATGACCTGCTGAATTATGAGTTTCCTAGAGACCTGGAACATAGTGATACTAGCTTCCAAGTACCTCTTCCATCTTTAAACTTGGCTGCATAAATTAACTGAAGGGGTCTAGATTTCTCAGGAGGCCTGCTTTGTTCAAGCTGGTGATGGGAATTAGGTCAGACACGGCTTCATCAAAGCTGTCACAGCACCGTGTCCGTGCACCAAGCACTGAGAATGGGACTCTTCAAACACGTTCGTAAGTTGGCACACAAGTCAGTCACAGATTCCTGTGCAGTTAGTACGCGATCCCCACAAACAGATTGAGAAACCTAAAAGTAAGTAAAAATGCACATTGGTCTATAGAAAGAAAACTTGCATTCCCAGAAGCTTTGATAGACAGATAAAATCAAAGAAATGATCAAGATACAATGTCTTGATGAAGTGAAAACAGAAAAAGAGATCAATTAAGACTGGGATATCTTTCTAAACACAGCACAATACAGCATGAAGTTTTAGTCCAACTGGAGAGCCTGAGATGCAGTTTTAGCATTGGGTCCAGCCTGTCCACCAGAAATGAAGCAAAGCTTGTTGGAACAACTCTGCTGGGCTGCATGTGTGTCAAGCAAGAGCAGCTGCTTCGTGACATTATATTGGGCAACAGTAAACAGGATGGTCCAAAGAAAGGATTCAAGGACACACTGATACAGGAGACACACACACACATATACAATACACACAGATACCACTGGAAAGCCGTAGCAGCAGATAGACCCAAACCGGAAGACAGATAAACTTATTCTAACGATGCTCCTCTTTGCAAAACCTTTCTGAAAATCCTTTGTTAATCATTTTCAGTGTCCATGTATAAACAAGGTATAAAAATAATCTCATTAGGTTATAATTACACCTGACTTTTAACCCCACATAGTCTTAACTCTATCAGCATCACCCAGTTAATTCATTAATGGTTAGTTCCCAAAAACTCAAGAACACCAAAAATTTTTTTAAAGTGCCATAAGAAGTAAAGATAATTCCAAAAGAACCCCAAATTACTCAGTACAGTAACAGCAATGAGAGATTAAATATACAGCTTCCTGAAGAGACAGACTTCTTTAAAGATACAATTCTCATTTGAATATTTAAGTTCTGATACATTTCTTTTTTTTTTTTTTTTTTTTATACATTTCTTAAATACTTCATGTCACACTATTCATGTCATAGCTGACATTTGTAGAATACAGGTTATATGTTGATACATCCATGTACCTTGTAAGCTGGAATTTTAAGGACTTATTGGCTTCTATGCACAACTTGAGGAGTTTTTGTTTTGTTGGTGAGATTTAGAAGAGAGTTAAAACTTTATTCGTTACATAATGAAGATGATTAATTTAGGGCTTAAAAGTATAAGAGTGCTGTGGATTGGATCCTTAGCTTAATTTTCTAAAATCTCTTCATTCAACCCTTTTTCTAAGACAAATTATGAGTGGAGTTGGAAGCTGTAGCCTAAAAACACAAAAAGCAGTTTCTTGTTCATTTATACCACAAAAATGTATTGAGTACATATATTCAAGGTAGCTGGGCGGAGGGGAGATAACATAGAAGTAGAATAAGATAACAGAGACCAGACCTTGATCTCATTTCTTAATCTCTGAATCTTTAACTCTTGAACTGCATATAAACAATAGCATTTAAAAGTTTTTTGAGGTATAAAAAAGTTTCCAAAAGTGACAGGAGTCTGAATTTTTTAAATAACGTATTTTTAAATATTTAATAAGTATATTTTAAATATATATTTTTAAAAATTAATAGCTGGTGGTCTACAGTGATGTATTTCTTTTTCCTAGAAAATGTTAGTCAGAACATTTACTAATTTAATGTGGCTTAGGTTCTATCTACAAGTGGGGAGAAAAAAAACCCACATTTTTTTCCCCAGCTTTAGGATTCTATGACACACATTTTACAAGTGCTGTGTTTAAATGAAAAATCACTTAAAAGCTTGTATGCACCTCTTACATTAGTTTTGCCTCATCTTTGGCAGACTCCCAAAATGACTGAACTAATGAAAGAGGAAAGGGGGAGTAAAAACAGCAAAGGTATCCAAAATCAACAAAATTTCAGCTCCAAAAATTAAGGCAAAAGCATATAGTTCAGCACTCCAGGTTGCAAGCAAAAAAACAGACTGTTCGTGTTCACTCTTATTAAAAAAAAAAAAAAAAAGCCAAGCTGAAAAAGAAGCAGGAGAGTAGTTTACGATTTCATTGTAAGAACTTGGAGAGGCGGCCCCTTTACTTTGTTTTCAGGTAAAGAAACTGGAGAAATTTCCCTAGCAAACTTTCCTGCTTTGTGAAAGGGTCACCCACCATCTTACAGTCAAATTATCTGTGAGGTTTTCACAGAATTCTTGAACCACTGTTAGAAAACATGTACATAATGGAAAAGACAGGCCTTCTCACGAAAACTCAGGGTTTACCTTAGCAAAGAACCATTGGTTACGAAGCAAACAGCGATGGCAATTTGAAAACTACTTCGTCATCAAGCTTTCCAAGAACTTACATTTAAAATGCTTCATAACTCCTCATAATCGTCTTCTTTTTCTCTTCCCAGCTTCCCTGCCAACCTGAGTAAGGACTTAAGAGGAAAGGCCCAGATGGCAGGTGTGGGTGTTCCAAAACATCAGATATTATTTTGTTTATTTGAATTACATTCTTTGCTTGAACAGCCTCAGGGTACAAATAAAACATACTACTAATTAAAATAACCAACAGCAGGACTAATAAAACATCTGAAAAGCAGCTTTTATAGAGGGAGAGACTTTTTAGGTGTTTGCCTCCTGACCTCAGTATACGGAACAATGAAGGTACACTTCAAACTAAGTGAGGCATTTCCATTTCTGTTGGGGAAGGATAAAAAGTCAACTTTTAAGTCTGTGGTCAGAGAGAGAATCCTACTCAACACTGATGCATCCTAAACACGTGGGCATAAATCTTACAGATGGAAAAACATCTAGCATGAGACACAGCAAAGAAGCCATATCCAATTTGGATAATCGTACACTGATAGTTTACTAAATTTAATCTACAGCAATGGTTCCCAGACTTTTCAATTTCAATAACCAGGAATATCTAAAAATAAAACAAACACCAGTATGTCCCATGTAAGAGTGCCAACCATTTACAAAGTTAAAAAAAAAAAAGAAAGAAAGGAAAAGAAGAACTGCCATCTACGATCATAGTTTCATTGGATCAGAACAAAATGTAGGCCAAAAAGTAATTTCAGAATAAATTTAGCTTTAGGAAGTAATCACTACATGTCTTTTGGTTGGCTGTTTCTCATTTTACTCCAAACAAATATAAAATTATAAACCACGTTGGTTTGAAGAGCAATGTTGAGAAACAATCTAAAGACTTAAGTTTTCACTGCCTTAAATCAGTAGATTATGTTATAACAGCTCATCACCAACATTTGGTTTCAAAATAGGCTGAATCACATGTCCCTTAACGGAGCATTAAACATAGATATCCCTTAGCTTTTCATCCTGAATGACAACCAACAAATTTCCCAAAAGGAGTGTTTTCACTCTTCGTAGTACTGACAGGTTTCTGCCACTCAAAAAGACCCCCTGCTCCCAGTGCCACCCCTACTTTTCCTTATTAACACTCCTCCCCAAAACAGGCCAAACTTTTAGAACTTATTGGGAAACTGTTGTTTCAGAGGCGGGAACCTTGTCCTATACATCCCTACATTCAACTCACAAAATTCCCGTCGTCCCCTTGCTTTCTCTGTAGATCGTTCTTAAACGTACTTCTCTCCTCTTACAGTAACGGCCTTGACGTTCATTTTAATCTGATTCCTCCTGAGTAAACACTGTAGCCAAGGAGGAGTCATGCAGAGAAAGTACAGAATTTGGTTTTACCTGACGCATTATACCGTGAAAAAAAAGAACTAGGCTAGATATTTATATCTAAAGACTTAAGACATAAATGTAAAAAATTTCTACCAGACCTGGATTAAACACTAGTTTGTCAGTTCCGTGAGGGAAGGGAACCGTGTCTACTTTGCTCACCGCTGTATATCCAACACCTGGGAAGTATCCTGCACAAAATGAGTGCTTAATGAATGTCGATAAATGAATAAACGGACACTGAGAGAAACGCAGCAACGGTTCCTAGGAATTACGACATGTCTTAACACACTACTAATTTAATATGTTTAAAAACATTCTAGTAAACCAAAAGAGAAATGATTGGAACGGTCTAACACTCTAAAACGATGTTGAAGGGAATCAGCACTAAAGCTTTATGATCTGTCCACTGAGTTTCTTTGGTCTTCTACAGGAGCGAACACTCATTTACTTACCTTTTGTGATGTCAGTTTTTAAAAATCAATAGCTAATAGATATATAACATACAATTTGATAGGTACTGAGGCCAAATGACTATCAAAGTACATGATGTAGCAGCACAGAAAAGCCATACACAAAAATGAAAAGAGTTCAAATAATGCATGTTATCAAGAGGTCCTTTTAAATCTAAGAGGAAAAAAAGGTACTAGAGCTAACACCAGAAGCCCTGTTACTTTGCTCACCAACAGCAGTGACTCGGTAGTCAGCAAAATATTCATCGTAAGCACTCTAAACAGTGGGTAAATGGAAATCTTACTTTCAGGATCGCCACAAGGATTTGTAGCTAAAACAAATACAGCAGACTCTCTTCACACACTTACGACAGAGATCGGTGTTACAGACTAAAATATCAGGTTTTTAATAATACATAGGCATGTTTCCTGCAATGGGATATGAACTTTTGTATAGTCAAAATCATGTAACCAAAATCCTACCACACGATGCTATTTCTAAATAGGAAGATAACTCTCTAGGAAACAGTTCAAATATACATAAAGAGTACTGGCCAAATTAACTGGGTCAAACCACAAAGAGGTTTATAAATTTCCCTAAAACCATCAAGTCAATCTGTCTCACATCTTGTCAACACCTTTTCTTAGGTCCAGAATTTGGTAAATAAATACCTAAGGAAAACCACATACATTTTTTAAAGCAATCTGCCGCAACGCTGATTTGATTTATACATACACGTCAGGTAGATTAGTCATTCCCTGTCAATATCAGGCAATATCAACTTGCTAATTTATTCACATAAATAAATAAGTTTGTCTTTAGGATAACTAATAATAAAATTAGGATTTTAAAAATATTGTACAAGTATTGAAATCAGAGCTACCAGAGAAAGATTCAAATGTTTTAGCCAGTACATCTCAGTCACCTTTTTGTCCCAGCACAAGAGAGTAATGATACATTCCCAGTGGTAATCCCGGGTCATTTGGAAATGATTTTAGAAAGCAGGTCTCTACATGCAGTGTGAAAAACCTTGCCAAAGAATTCTGAAACTCTTTGCCACCCTTGCCTCTTGCTTTCACTAGGCAGAAAATTGCTTTGTGTAGAAATACATACATTTATAGATAGATATAATACAGATACATATATATATATATATATATATATATAGTGAAAGCGCCGAGTCCTAACCACTGGACCACCAGGGAATTCCCCAAACATCTGTCTTATGTGATTAATTATTCCAAAGAATAATGACAGCTACCAATTATTAAGTTCATGGGTGAAAGAGTTGACGTATATCATTACCCGTCCTCACAACAACCTTAAAGATAAGTATTATTTCCATTTTACAAAGGAGGAAACAGAAATGCAGATAGTTCCCCAAGATTTCACAACTGATAAATGACAGAGGAGGTGAGATCTGAACCCAGGGAGAGCCCAGGACAAGCCCAGGCCTCCGCTTCACCCATTCTACACGCAGCTTCTTGAATAAAAGGAAAGGCTTGAGTACAGGTCTCTTTATGTCCATTTAATTCACTGTGAATCTATAGCCACTTCTCACTCTGGAAGGATTCTTAAACCTACCAGGTTTTAGGTCTTTTTCTCTATTTTAGTTCTAATCTACAGATGAATTTTTGAAGGTATGAAAAGTGTTTGTTTTTTTAATTTCACTGTGTTTCTGCACTGCTGAAACTTACATTATTGTAAACTTACTCCGGCTCATTGGCCAGAAAATGAAGACATGACACAAGATTTCAGTACACAATGTACATTTGTGTTTTTGAATCATATCTATGACATGTGAAGGTCAAATGATGTTACAGAATACCATACAAAGAAAGTTTCTGAAACAGGTGAAAAGAAAAAGTAGGAGTTGTAAATCATCTTCTAGCTCATGGCAGCATAAGCGCGCCAAACTTGAAAAGCATACGACATAGCAGATGGTATGACACAACATTAGGAACACATGTATAACAAAGATCCCACATTACTATGGCTCATCAACAATAAGCAAATATTAATGCACACATGCACTTCATCAAATGGGTTTTTAATTATATATGAGGGTGTATTATATATGAGGGTGAACTTTTAAAGTGACTGGCCCACAAAATAGTGGACGAGTAGTTAATAACAAGCCATTATTAAGAAGAAAAAATAATGTTAAACATGCTTAAAATAAAAAGAATCAAATCACAGTGCAACTAAGCGAAAGCAATCAAATACAAAGGTTAAAGTAAAAGAAACTGATCCAGTATGGAGTCAGATTTGTTCTTCCTTATTACACACTGAGTTTCTGCAATGGACCAGGCACTGTAATAGGCACTAGAGAAACAAGGATATTCCCTGTCCTCAAGGATCTTCCCTTCTGGTTTGTGAGGAAATGCCGTGTGACTGACAGAGTCTTGGTGCTCTGGCCAGGTGTCAGGCCTGAGCCTCTGAGGTGGGAGAGCCGAGTTCAGGACACTGGACCACCAGAGACCTCCCAGCCCCACTTAATATCAACTGGTGAGAGCTCTCCCAGAGATCTCCGTCTCAATACTAAGAACCAGCTTCACTCAACGACAAGCAAGATCCAGTGCTGGACACCCCATGCCAAACAACTAGCAAGACAGGAACACAACCCCACCCATTAGCATAGACGATGCCTAAAATCATAATAAGTTCACAGACACCCCAAAACACACAACCAGACGCAGTCCTGCCCACCAGAAATAGAAGAACCATCCTCATCCACCAGAACACACATACCAGTCCCCTCCACCAGGAAGCCTACACAACCCACTGAAACAACCTTATCCACTGGGGGCAGACACCAAAAACAATGGGAACTACAAACCTGCAGGCTGTGAAAAGGAGACCCCAAACACAGTAAGTTAAGCAAAATGAGAAGACAGAGAAATATGTGGCAGATGAAGAAGCAAGTTAAAAACCAACCAGACCAAAGAAATGAAGAGGAAATAGGCAGTCTACCTGAAAAAGAATTCAGAGTAATGATAGTAAAGATGATCCAAAATCTTGGAAATAGAATGAAGAAAATACAAAAAACGTTTAGGAAGCACCTAGAAGAACTAAAGAGCAAACAAACAACAATGAACAACACAATAAATGAAATTAAAAATTCTCTAGAAGGAATCAATAGCAGAATAACTGGGGCAGAAGAACGGATAAGTGACTTGGAAGATAGAATAGTGGAAATAACTACCGCAGAGCAGAATAAAGAAAAAAGAATGAAGAGAATTGAGGACAAGCACAGAGACCTCTGGGACAACATTAAATGCACCAACATTCAAATTATAGGGGTCCCAGAAGAAGAAGAGAAAAAGAAAGGGACTGAGAAAATATTTGAAGAGATTATAGTTGAAAACTTCCCTAATATGGGAAAGGAAAAAGTCAATCAAGTCTAGGAAGCACAGAGAGTCCCATACAGGATAAATCGAAGGAGAAACATGCCAAGACACATATTAAGCAAACTATCAAAAATTAAATACAAAGAAAAAATATTAAAAGCAGCAAAGGAAAAACAACAAATAACATACAAGGGAATCCCCATAAGGTTAACAGCTGATCTCTGAGCAGAAACTCTGCAAGCCAGAAGGGAGTGGCAGGACATATTTAAAGTGATGAAAGGGAAAAACCTACAACCAAGATTACTCTACCCAGCAAAGATCTCATTCAGATTTGACGGAGTAATTAAAAACTATAGAGACAAGCAAAAGCTAAGAGAGGGCTTCCCTGGTGGCGCAGTGGTTGGGAGTCCGCCTGCCGATGCAGGGGACACGAGTTTGTGCCCAGTCCGGGAGGATCCCACATGCCACGGAGTGGCTAAGCCCGTGAGCCATGGCCACTGAGCCTGCGCGTCCGGAGCCTGTTCTCCACAACGGGAGAGGCCACAGCAGTGAGAGGCCCACGTACTGCAAAAAGAATGCAAGGATTCTTCAATATATGCAAATCAATCAATGTGATACACCATATTAACAAATTGAAGGGGAAAAACCATATGATCATCTCAATAGATGCAGAAAAAGCCTTCGACAAAATTCAACACCCATTTATGGTAAAAACTCTCCAAAAAGTAGGCATAGAGGGAACTTACATCAAAATAATAAAGGTTGTATATGACAAACCCACAGCCAACATCGTTCTCAATGGTGAAAAACTGAAAGCATTTCCTCTAAGATCAGGAACAAGACAAAGTTGCCCACTCTCACCACTATTATTCAACAAAGGTTTGGAAGTTTTAGCCACAGCAATCAGAGAAGAAAAGGAAATAAAAGGAATCCATTTTGGAAAAGAAGAAGTAAAACTGTCACTGTTTGCAGATGACATGATATTAAACAGAGAATCCTAAATATGCTACCAGAAAACTACTAGAGCTAATCAATGAATTGGGTAAAGTAGCAGGATACAAAATTAATGCACAGAAATCTCTTGCATTCCTATACACTAATGATGAAAAATCTGAAAGAGAAATTAAGGAAACGCTCCCATTTACCATTGCAACAAAAAGAATAAAATACCTAGGAATAAACCTACCTAAGGAGACAAAAGACCTATATGCAGAAAACTATAAAACACTGATGAAAGAAATTAAAGATGATACAAACAGATGGAGAGATATACCATGTTCTTGGATTGGAAGACTCAACATTGTGAAAATGACTATACTACCCAAAGCAATCTACAGATTCAATGCAATCCCTATCAAATTACCAATGGCATTTTTCAAAGAACTAAAACAAAAAATTTCACACAAAAGACCCCGAATAGCCAAAGCAATCTTGAGAACGAAAAACGGAGCTGGAGGAATCAGGCTCCCTGACTTCAGACTATACTACAAAGCTACAGTAATCAAGACAATATAGTATTGGCACAAAAACAGAAATATACATCAATGGAACAGGATAGAAATCCCAGAGATAAACCCATGCACATATGGTCACCTTATCTTTGATAAAGGAGGCAAGACTATACAATGGAGAAAACACAGCCTCTTCAGTAAGTGGTGCTGGGAAAACTGGACAGCTACATGTAAAAGAATGAAATCAGAACACTTCCTAACACGATACACAAAAATAAACTCATAATGAATTAAAGAGGGCTTCCCTGGTGGTGCAATGGTTAAGAATCTGCCTGCCAATGCAGGGGACATGGGTTCAAGCCCTGGACCAGAAAGATCCCACATGCCTCGGAGCAACTAAGCCCATGCACCACAACTACTGAGCCTGTGCTCTAGAGCCCGCGAGCCACAACTACTGTAGCCCCCACACCTAGAGCCCATGCTCCGCAACAAAAGAAGCCACCACAATGAGAAGCCCATGCACCACAGCTAAGAGTAGCCCCCACTTGCCCCAATTAGAGAAAGCCCGCGCATAGCAACAAAATACCCAACACAGCCAAAATAAATAAATAAGTTAATTTTAAAAGAATGGACTAAAGACCTAAATGTAAGGCCAGACACTATAATACTCTTAGAGGAAAACACAGGCAGAATACTCTATGACATAAATCACAGCAAGATCCTTTTTGACCCACCTCCTAGAGAAATGGAAATAAAAACAAAAATAAACAAATGGGACCAAATGAAACTTAAAAGCTTTTGCACAGCAAAGGAAACCAGAAACAAGAGAAAAAGACAACCTTCAGAATGGGAGAAAATATTTGCAAACGAAGCAACGAACAAAGGATTAATCTCCAAAATATACAAGCAGCTCATGCAGCTCAATATCAGAAAAACAAACAACCGAATCCAGAAATGGGCAGAAGACCTAAATAGACATTTCTCCAAAGAAGATATACAGATTGCCAACAAACACATGAAAAGATGCTCAACATCACTAATCATTAGAGAAATGCAAATCAAAACTACAATGAGGTATCACCTCATAGCAGTCAGAATGGCCATCATCAAAAAATCTACAAACAATAAATGCTGGAGAGGGTGTGGAGAAAAGGAAACCCTCCTGCACTGTTGGTGGGAATGTAAATTGATACAGCTACTATGGAGAACAGTATGGAGGTTCCTAAAAAACTAAAACTGGAACTACCATATGACCCAGCAATCCCACTACTGGGCATATACCCTGAGAAAACCATAATTCAGAAAGTGTCATGTACCACAACGTTCATTGCAGCTCTATTTACAATAGCCAGGACATGGAAGCAACCTAAGAGTCCATCGACAGATGAATGGATAAAGAAGATGTAGCACATATATACCATGGAATATTACTCAGCCATAAAAAGAAACGGAATTGAGTTACTTTTAGTGAGGTGGATGGACCTAGAGTCTGTCATACAGAGTGAAGTAAGTCAGAAAGAGAAAAAGAAATACCGTATGCTAACACATATATATGGAATCTAAAAAAAAAAAAAAAAGGTTCTGAAGACCCTAGGGGCAGTACAGGAGTAAAGACGCAGACGTAGAGAATGGACTTGAGGACACCGGGAGGGGGAAGGATAAGCTGGGACAAAGTGAGAGAGTGGCACTGACATATATACACTACCAAATGTAAAATAGATAGCTAGTGGGAAGCAACCGCATAGCATAGGGAGACCAGCTCGGTGCTTTGTGACCACCTAGAGGAGTGGGATAGGGAGGGTGGGAGGGAGAAGCAAGAGGGAGGGGATATGGGGATATATGTGTACGTATAGCTGATTCACTTTGTTATACAGCACAAACTAACACAACAATGTAAAGCAATTATACTCCAATAAAGATGTTTAAAAAAAAAAGAATCAAATCAAACAAACACGTAAAATATGAAACAAGCAAAAATATCTTCCTACTATTAAACTCAATACTGACAACATAAAAAAAATTTTTTTTAAGATTTAACATTTCTGAATTATATTGGTTTTGTCACAATTTGCAAATTTAGTTTTATAAAAAGTCTGCATCTAGTTTACTTGTACATAATTAAATGAGATTCATAATAAAATTATTTCATCAACATTGGGGTTTATGAGAATTTTTCCCTTTGAAGAAGTCACACATTATTCAAGTTGTAGTGTTTACCCCTTTTTAACAAAATATAGGACATTATCATCTCGGTTAAGACATGATGTTGACTAAACGCAAAGCTATTTCCTTGATCACACACATCTTTGCAAATCTCAACTGAGAACAGGTGTGACAGGACAAGAATTATAGTTTCAAATACTAGATTCACATTCCCCAAAATCAAAAAGTTTAAAAGAATCTTGTAAATGCTACCCAATTCCATAGCCACCAAGACCACTACTTTAAGAAAACTCATAAATGCAATTCAACCAAGCTTTATTCTCTATTTTATAGGTCCCAGATGGAATATCTTAAAAACCTGGGCATTTTAGAGTGGCAGTACAATGTTTTCTCCTGCAAACATGCTCATGATTGCTACAAAAATCACTGTACTGAAAACCCAGATTCCAGTGATAAAAACACAATAATGAGGCCAACCTGTAGGGTAGAAGAAACACATGAATTCTCAAAACTTACCTTAAAAAATATTTAAAACAAAAACAACAACGAAAAACTAAGACAAACATCTCCTTCCTGAAGCATTATTACCGTCACTGCTGATGACAGAAAGGAACTGCAGGACAAAAAGCCAACAGTCAGCTGGAAAGGGGTGCATGCAGCCCCACTTGTCATGTTCTGATTCCACAACTCCCGGCTCCAGTTCTTTGGATCCCCCTCCACTGCTAAATCTCAATCTTCAACGGTCACTTGAGGGCTTATCCTGGCCAGTGAGAAACACACCGGGGAGTGGCTGGCATGGAGCTGGCGGTATGCAGAACTGGCCTTTCTCCAAGTCAAAGACTGGCATCTGATGATCCCATATCTATTCTTTTTCTTCTTTTGAAACAACGTGGGAATGGTACTTTATTGGCAGTCTTCAAGGCTACCAATCCCAGTTAAGTGTTTACCTGCTCTGACCATACCTAAGCCCAAGAGAAAAACAGGAAAAGTGGAAGAACAGACGTAAGAGTCAAACTCGTTATTTAAGTACATATACATCAAAATTCTAGAAAGCACTGGGATTTCCCATAGATAGCAACATTTGTACTTTTGGTGGAAAATTATCAAGAAGAGTTATCAAAGGGTTCCAATAACAGATATCCCTTGCTTTTAAGAAGAAAAGCAAACTTACGTCAGTAAGTCTAGGTATGAAGTACACCTCATGCCTAAAAATAAATTTTATTTTCCTGGTACTAAAGTATGTTTCTATTGAGTCTAGGGAGATGAGAAGGAGAAAGGGGAGATCTCAAAGAAACAAAATTGAAATTTAGGGCAAGAAAGTTAAGATGGTATTCAGCTGTTTGGGGATATGGGAATTCATCCAAAGGTGCCCCATCAGCTATTACATTAGTCACCTAACCTAACCAGTCTCTGTGATGGGAGCCAAGTCCTAACCAACTCAAGAACAACAACATATAATCAATTCTAGTTTACTGCCACACTTAGAGCCCCACAAAGTTTAATCCCTACTCATTTTATATTTGACAGTGTCTAATTCAGCTACATCGCTGTAATATTTTGTCACTATCGCTAACATAACAGCCATGGAAGCAGCCACAGCAACCACGCACATTCAAGAAGCACCTACCAAGCGCCAGTCACTCTGTGAGGACTCACTGAGGTGATCCCAGAGCCTAATGAGGAGCCATTCCCATTATATAGATGAGGAAACTAAGGCACACAGAGGCTAGGTCACTAGAAGACGGTGGAGTCTGGCTTTGACGCCTGGCACTCTGACTCCAGAGTTTACCCCAGTCTAAACCTGTATGATCCACAGCCTGAAAACTCCCAGGTTAAGAAAATCCATTTACAGAAAACTAGTTCATTCTCAACTCAATCGTTTCACTAATCTGGAAATTCCTTATGCTCAATTTACTTAAAATAAGGTGGAGAGGGCTTCCCTGGTGGCGCAGTGGTTGGGAGTCCGCCTGCCGATGCAGGGGACACGGGTTCGTGCCCCGGTCCGGGAAGATCCCACATGCCGCGGGGCGGCTAGGCCCGTGAGCCATGGCCGCTGAGCCTGCGCATCCAGAGCCTGTGCTCCGCAACGGGAGAGGCCACAACAGTGAGAGGCCCGCGTACCGCAAAAAAATAAAAAATAAAAAAATTAATAAGGCGGAGAGAGTTCTTCTGGTCCTATACCCATTTCTACTAAGTAACGTATGAATGATAAAAAAAACAAGAAATTTTCTTCTTTGGTTGGACGCAGCATTATATGTAGACTAATGATTTAAAGTGTTGCCAAGAACATCTGGCACATTCCAGTCACACACAGAATCTATCTGATGGTAATGAGAATAAGATAAGGAACAAATAACGTAGCAAAGGTCAGCAGCAACACTCAATGATATGCTATTACAAGTGTCCAAATCATGACTATATAGTGAGAAAGCAGGGGGTTGAAATGCCTTAGGTTAAAGCCAAAGATTTGCAAATAACTCAATTTCATTAGAAAATAAAAAGGAAAATTCCTTACAGGTTAAAAATTCCACTAGACTAAAGAATATATAACATCCGGGACCTCCCTGGAGGTCCAGTGGTTAAGAATTCCACAGGGGATGCGGGTTCGATCCCTGGTCAGGGAACGAAGATCCCACATGCCACAGGGCAACTAAGCCCGCACGCCACAACTACTGAGCCCGCATGCCTCAACTAGAGAGAAGCCTGCACGCCGCAACAAAGATCCCACGAGCCACAACTAAGACCCGACGCAGCCAAAAAAATAAATAAATTTAAAATAAATTTTTTAAAAAAGAATATATAACATCAAAGAAAACCATAAGAAAGATGTTACGATATGAAGCAAGATCTCTAAAATTTCAAGAATTTACTCCTGTAGAAGCTAAATTAACCTGCTGACCTAAAAATATTATTTGAAAGCCATTTAATTATAACATTAAAAACAGCATACAAATTAATACATATTAACCACTACAGATAAAACTACATTATAGACTTGGCTTATACATGGCAATTAGAGATCTGAACAGTATTCGTTCTTGTTCTGTTTTTCTCCTTTCAAAAAAAAAAAAAAACTTACAGACAAGCCTCATCAATCATCAAGAGAGCCTGGCTCTGATATTATATGAGCTGTGTCAACCTTAATCAAATTGCTTGCCAGATCGTAGATAAGTAATGACTTGCTTAGGTTAAGCAAGGCCAGAGTTTTCCTTCTGTAGTATATACATCTCCAGAGTGAAAATAAACAGCCTCACACCTCTTACTGCGTGCTGGACTCTGCACTCTTACAGCTCAGCCTTCACTCCAGCCCAAGAGGAGGGGCAAGATTTGCCTTTAAGAATATTATTTTTCTTTCTTTCCTTCTCAATCTGGTCGGCAAAACTACTTTTAAACTATCTCATTAAACAGCTAATGACTATTTTGATCTACACTGAAAGAACACATGAGCTATCTTTAAATGCTGTAGCATTAACATTTGTTGTAGCCAATATGATACAATGATATAAAATGAAAAAGAAATAGCTAACGATTGACAAAAGCGATACTAGAGGAATCACTTAAAGTTGCAAAGCTTGTATTCATTTTCTTCATTTTCTAACATATCCAAGAAAGTCAGATTAAGTGTTGACATCATCTGTCACGCTTTGGACACAGGGGCACCGTGGAACAAATGTTAAGGGAAACTGCGTTCAATTTGATTTTATATTTATTCCACGAGCAAAGAGACAAATGTAAAATGAGATTTACTTCTAAAAAGCCCCCTTTGCTATTTTCCTTACTGTCATACAATTCGAAAGGGCTTTCAAACTTCACTTTCAACTGGAATATACTATTAAAGAATTTCTAAGCATCAAGTACCAGCCTTAAAGAAATGTATTAGAAAGCAAGGATCCCTGTGGCTAGAAAAAAAAAAAAAATGAAAAGACCTCTTTAAAGAGGAAAGAGTTTAAAAATACAAGACATGTGGGAGTCAATTTTACCTTGGGCAAAATTCACTATCTCAATATCTTCCATTAGGTCAATAGAATCTAGAATGCAGAGTTTGTGGTTTACAAATGTCAAAGACAAAAACAAAACGAAAGAGGGAATTCCCTGGTGGTCCAGTGGTTAGGTCTCGGTGCTTTCACTGTTCTGGGCCTGGGTTTGATCCCTGGTGGCAGAACTAAGATCCCACAAGCCACACGATGTGGCCAAAAACAAAAACCTTAGAATTTAAGAATGCGCAATTATAACTTAAATTAAGCTTAAAAAAGAAAGGGACTTCCCTGGAGGTCCAGTGTTAAGAATCCATCTTGCAATGCAGGGGACACCGGTTCAATAGCTGGTCAGGGAACTAAGATCCCACATGCCACGGGGCAACTAAGCCCGCACACCACAACTACAGAGAAGCCCTCACACTGCAATGAAGAACCCATGCGCCTCAAAGAAAGATCCCGCGTGCTGCAGCTAAGACCCAACGCAGCCATTTAATAAATAGATACTTTAAACAAAAAGCTTGAAAAGAAAGACTATAGTTTCAAATATTAGGCAGAGATATTTTGAAGATCACCCAACTTTGAACTACATTAAAACTCTTGTATGTGAAACCAATGCTCGATCATTATTGTCTTCATGATTTCCATTCTCATGAAAATTTTACCGTCTCATACATTATTGTAAACAGAAAAAAAAAAACTTGTAAAACACTCTGCAAAGTACAAAGGACTCTATAATATTATTTAAGAAATGATGACAATTAGAAATAAAGGATAGGAGAAAATTATTTCGTAGATGGAATAAAAAGAACCACAAGACAGGAGTTGTAACTGAACTAGCAACTCCTCAGCTAGGAGCTGAGTGAGCATGGGGAGGGTCCTGGTTCCTTCCGTGCCTGTCTGTGCATGCGATGCCAGACAGGACAGTCTTTCCCTTCCCAATCCCCTGGAAGCATCATTCTGATAAGTCTGCAGGGCACTCAAACAGAAAAGGGCCCTGCTTTGCCTAAGCAGTACTTCACTCCTTTGTCACCATATTATTTATCGTTAAATTGCCCAAGTATACCTGTAGTACAGTCCCTCTAGGTGAATCAGGCACAAAAGAGGCTAGTATTTCTCAGTGAATTAGAAAGGACTTTTACAAGCGAGCGGGGACTCTGTTTGCCTAGGAAATGTCGAGTGAAGGGATTCTTTTTCCAGAAAACTCACATTCCAACATGAAGGGGGAAAAAATTCTTAATTGCACAAATGAAAAACTCAGTCTGTCATTCTTAGTCGTTGAAGGCCTTGGAAGTTTAATGTGTGGTGCCTGTTAATTTGATTCCATGACCAGCTGACATCTACAATCACAACTAATTAAGTATTCTGTGTATGTGTACAACACCCAGCTGAGAAAACATGGATCTGATCAAGGGTTAAAGTCTTGGTTCTACAAGGCCAATTGTTTCCTTATCTTTTTCCTAATAACCTACCTATCTGGAAGAGAAATCCCAAAAGAAGTAAAACACTGACCATTTTTCTTTAAAACAATCTCTATTGTTATTTTCCTGTGGGGTGGGATATAGCCTGAACTTGCTAGGCTCACATTTAGAAACCCACTTTGGGAGTCAGCTATAAGACTCTTATTAACATTATTAAGATGTATCTAGTCAAATCCCTGAGCTAAAATTTATTTGATGCTGCAAAAAATGGATATCAAATCTCTGCACAAGCTGTACTGTATCATTAAAAACGCCACCGCGGCTGCTGTCACAGTGACAAATGTGTAATTATTTTAAGACCTAACCACTGTGACAATAGCTCTTTAAAAATGCATCCCTAAACACAAAAGAAATAATAATGACAATTTCGTTTCCTAACCTAATAGGAGACCACAGTTAACAACCCATCTTAGAACGACTCAAAATTGGCTTTAGTTAGCCATGGGGTTAAAAAAAAATCTTTAGCTCTAAAATGTATGATGAAAATTATATGAAAGAGCTTATATAGGTCTACAGTCAAAACATGAATAACTTAATGACTAGAGCTTGGAATTAGGAACTCAGGGTAGAAGTCTGATCTATTTGTATTTGTTTTAATCTCAAAAAGGACTCAGCCATAGTAAAGGAAGTGTGCCTAATAGTTAATAAATAGAAATCAAAAGAAACGACTTAGCGATCAGAACCAATTCTAATCAGATCATAATATGACTTGAAGATACGTTATTCAGTTGAAGTAAATATGCAGAATTAGGTTTAAAATCTACTTTAACCCATCAGTACTGTAATCCTCCTTACTGTAGAACAAATCTTAAAATTTCATTTTGGAAGAACATCTAAGACTTCATGGAAGAAACAATAAAATGGCCTTGTTTAAAAAAGTGATCACAGTAAGAAGAACCCAAAAGGTAAATTATGGGCACAACACAATGGTAAGACCAGTGTGGTTCCACTCAGGAGTTTTAATAATCTGTTAAGAACCATAAAAATATCTTCTCAGGATTTAGCAGTCCCAAGATCTACTGGAACAACTGCTCAGATGCATGGAAACCAAGTTGAAATCCTGGTGCATGAGTTTTCATTAAATCATGGCAATCTCTAAAAGCCTAATTAGCCTAATTTCACAACAGGAGTGAACAGGCCAGGAGGAAACACTAGTTTAAATCAAACGATGTTACTTTACTGGTGTTTATAAAGAGGAATAAATAGCACCTTTCTTACAAAACTGTACAACCCCATTCATAACCACATTTAGACAGTCCCCCTCACATGACCATTTTAAGAGCCAATTAACAAACTTTTTCAATATATTGCAAGCTATGTAACACCAACCCGAGTAATGAAGCTTAACTCCACTTCATAGATGGGGATTCCTCATACCCACTCTCACAACCTCATACTCACCAATCTGGGAGGAAGTTGACTGAAATAGAGATGAGTGATTAAACGGTACATCTGTTCCAGCTGAAACTATGTTCACTCCTTCTTATCGCCTGTTATTCACTGTGCTATTTGTTGCACACATGCCCTGAGGCCCAAACCATGAAAATAAGCCAAAATAAATGGGCAAGAAAAATCTTATCCCTAGCTTAGGATGCTATCTTTCTTTTTATTGTAATAAAAGAGGCTGCCAAATTCTGATGTCACTACAGTAATTTCACGGCCTGATTACAAGTAGTATTTTATCCATTAGACATTCGTCCCCCTTGCCAATTTCACCTCCAATCAGACAGTGTATACAATCACTCACTAAACAGACTTCAAATGATAGTAAAACAGAAAATACTAATTACTGTTATTCCGATACCTAAAAAGCCAGTAACTGTCAGAAATTCCCCTGGCAAGAGACAGAAGGCAGAATGCACTTTTTAATACCTAGATATCCAGGAAAACTCCTCTAATACTGCGTATTTAAAAAACAGACGAAACATGACATCAGCTCTCTGGGCACAAACTAATGTAGCACAGAATGAAAATACGCATTTTAAATACGTAAGATGTTTGGCCAGCATTCCAGCAATAATGTGACAATAGATGTCCTAGTATCTTCAATATTTAACTATTTTTTTCTTTATCTAAAGCTTTTTGAACCTTCATTACTTGAAGCTGTGATACGCCTGAACTTGACATGCAGAGTCACTGATTTCACTGTATTTTTTTTAAACATCTTTATTGGAGTATAATTGCTTTACAGTGGTGCGTTCGTTTCTGCTGTATAAGAGCAGAATTGTGTGTTGAAATCATTCATGGGTCTAGAGATGACAGTTTAGCAACTCGCTATTCAGTGTGGTCCACCCAGTGTCATCAACATGATTTGGAATCTTGTCAGAAAGGGAGAATCTTGGGATTCACCCACAACCTACGAAATCAAAATCTGCATCTTAACATCCCTCCCACCCCCGCCCCAAGAAATTCAAATGCACATTAAAGTTTGAGAAGCACTACTTTGGACTCATACGTTTGGGACATTTGGGTTTAGTACTTGTTAGGCATAGTGCAAGGAAAGGGGTGAGAGGGGATACATACAAGGGAAAATCACATTGTCTGTCCTTAGGGGTTAAGATAAGGATGAGACAGACACATACAAAATGATGACACAACATCATCACCACGAAAGACATGTTCCCAGCCTGCAAGAGAAAAAGCAAGGTATATTCAAGGAATGCAAGGTAGGTGGAGGACGGCAGAAGCACCAGGTCGGTAAAGGCCCCTGTGTGCCCTATTAAAGACCTGGGTTTTAATAAGGGAGTCAGGGCCTTTGAAGAAACTGATGTTAAGGAGAGCAGTCACCTGACCAGCTTTACGTTTCTGAAAGATCATTACTCTGACAAAATGGAGAAAAATGGATGATGTGGAAGCGGGGAAAACCAAGAGTGGAGACAAGGGAGGTGAGGTGGCAGTACTTTAATAAGGAGTCACGAAGATATTTCTTTTGTCTCACATTTTGTCTCACCTTCTCTGATCCCCTTCCCAAAATTCAAAAAGGAAGTTGGAAGGGTAAGGTAATGGTGACAGAGAAAAGAGAGAGCCACTTAGAGGTTACAAGAGGCTTTAGACGGTTGTATGGGTATACGTCATGTAATATAAAACAGACAAATTCATTATACTTTTCTGCTTCATAAAATAGACAAAATATTATTTTGGTGACTCAGGATTCTATACTCCCTTCAATCATTCTAAACAGCAATTATTAACATAAATTATTAACATATATCTAAAGACACAAGATGTGTACCTGGTTACAGTAAATAACTATGGACTCCAGAAAAGATCCTGAATACAGCCCTGTTGCTTGGATAAGTCACGCATATCAGCCTTTCTCCCCCCGTGAGTTATTTCTCTCTTGAAATTCAAGTGTGGAAAAATTGGGGTGGAGGAGACAAGGTAGAGAGACAAGAGATACATTTATTTATTTTTACTTTACATATAATTTGCTATAGGAGTGCATAAATAACTCGGCCAACAGAGGGGCTTCAAGTAAATTCAGGTGTGTACCTACCTAAAAAGGTAGCAAATACTAAACTTGTAAAGTGTTTTCACTTCTGATACTGATAGAATATTGGAAAGGTCCCTGTTCTCTCTTCAGGTAAAAAAGAAAGAATATCTGACATTTACTTGTTAGTGATAAACTAAATTACATTTAATGTGAAAAGGGTCAACAAGAAGAGGCATTCCTCAACTTTAAACTAGGGAAAATTTGAGAAAATTTATTTATCCAGTGGTCGTTTGGAACATTTTTTACACATTTTCTCCCTCCAAAATTAGGTACGGTAGTCCCCCGCTTATCCACGGGGGATGCATTCCAAGACCCCCAGTGGATATCTGAAGCTGTGGACCCTATTTATACTATGTTTTTTTCCAACACATACATATCTATGATAAAGTTTAATTTATAAATTAGGCACAGTAAGAGAGTAACAATAAATCAATTTTAACAATATGCTGTAATAAAAGTTACATGAAAAAAATAATAAAGTAAAAACTAAAAGCAAGTTACATGAATGTGATCTCTCTCTCTCAAAATATCTTATTATACTGTAATCACCCTTCTTATCATGATGATGCTGTGAGACGACAAAACACCCACCGGATGAGATGAAGTGAGGTGAGTGACGTCGACACTGACGTAGCGTTAGGCTACTATTGACCTTCTGATGATACGTCAGCAGGATCATCGGCTTCAGGTGATCCTGGATCACCGGGCCAGGACGAAGTGAATGGCCGGGTGTCAGGAGCAGAACAATGTTGAGGGAGGGATGGCACGGGATTTCATTAACACTCCTGAGAACACTGCACAACTTAAAACTTATAAATCATTTCTTTCTGGAACTTTCCGTTTAGTATTTTTGGACCGCAGTTGACCTCAGGGGAATGAAACTGCAGCAAGCGAACCCTGGGTTAAGGGGACTACTGTATGTGGTGGTTAAGTAGTACAGCTCCCCCACAAGAGCCTGTTTAGTGGACTCAAAAGGCAAAGGCCCTTGGAGGTCACGTGGTCCCAACTCTCACCCAAGGAAGAGATTCTTACCGCACCATCTTTTGCAAATGCCACTACAACACGTCTAGTGATAAGGACCTCATGCCCCTTCACGGGAGCATTTTCCAAACACGAGGCAGCCTTATTTGTCAACAGTGCTTCCTTCTTTTGAAACAAAACCTGCATCTTTGGATGCCCCTCTGGGACAAAAGATGAATCTCATATTACTCTTTCACCCCTCCCACCCCCATTGAAGTCTTGGCCGCTGGTGCTCTGAATTAAGAGAAAAGGGGACAACTTGCCCCCTCTGGAATCCAGAGGAACCCACCCTGCACACGGCTGTATGTGAAGAATGACCTTGTGTCAAGGAGCTATGAATAATAAGATTTAATAAAATTACAAATGCTGAAAAAGACAATGTCTCCGACGAGAGAAGTGGCTTGTGTTCAAGCAGAACATCCAGAAAATCCTTCATCAACATTTCCAAGAACAGAAATGTGATGATGGCAAAGCTATTAACCTCAACCGCAGCCCCTTTCAAAGTGAAAAACAAAAAACACACTTCGGATTCATCGATATCACCTTGTATTCTTGTTTCATTGTTTAGTGAAATGAATTTTATTTAGCATATCAGGGAATCCCAACAATACAAACAGAAATTCCAAACATATAAGCACAGCCTGACAGCAACCGTTCGGAAAGTTAGTAGCCAAAATTCTTCTTCCTGATATAAACGTAAGGTCCCAGTCTTCAAAATTTTCCTGTAGGATAACGACATCCTTGCTCCATTTTCTTCCATTATTGGTGGATTTTTTTTTTTTCCAGAACACATCGTGTTGTTTTGTTTTCTTCTTAGGGAATATTACACTTATTGCTGAGCTAGTGGTTACTTCTCTACCATTCTAAGTATTAAATCCTAAGCATGAAGGTTATAAGCTACCTTAGGTGGTCCTTCTCTCTTTTGAGGCTCCCACCCTTCGCTTCTAAAAACACACACACACACACACACACACACAAAATGAACGCAGTTATCAAAAGATTTGGTTTATGGAACTGTCACCGAAGGTGATTATATTACCTTCAACCCAACTTTATGTATAAAAAGAAGGTCATGGTTATTTTTCTAAGATAGTGACTGGGATCTGATTTTCTAATAATTTAGGAAGAAATGTTGTTATTTTGTTTTCTCAATGACCACATACCCAATGTGCCAACAAAATGAACTACTATGAATTTCAAAACAGGCAAAAGATGCTAAAACAATTTTAAAAGCATAAATTCCTACCGTACACAGTAACAGAGATGGATCTTGGACATAACGAGCAGTGCGAGAAACCAGATATAAAAGAGTATTTATCATATGAGTCTATTTTTATAAAGTTCGGGAACAGGCAAAGCTCACGTATGGTGAGACTGGTCCAAAGGGTTGTCGTCTGCTGGGGGTGGTGGGCTAGTCTGGGAAGGGGCACCAGGGAGCCTTCCACAATGAAGGAAATGTTCTACATCTCGATCTGGCTAACGGTTACCACACGTGTGCATATTATGACACTTTATCTGGCTGCTCACTGAGTATACATTAACTGTACGCTTGTGTACATTTTCCTGTTATACCTCAATCAGGAAAAAAATTGCAACATATTGTTTCCAAGTGCCTTTTAAGTTTCAATTGCAAAATGAAGAGAACTGTAGCATACTGAAACTATAGCAGTTCCACGTGCCCACACTATTACTAACTTCAGAGAATTCCTCATTATTTCATCTTCAAAAGAAATCATTTCTGGATCAAAGTAACAGACAAACATGTACAGGAGGAGTTACTTAAAGTAGCAGCAGCTAGCAATCATAGGGGTTTTATAACGTGCCAAGCACTTTACTTTCAGTATCTCACGTAATCCACACAACAACGGTAACAGATACTATGGTTATCCTCATTTCAGCGATGAGGAACCCAAGGCTTAGGTCAAGATCACTGCCCCAGCTCACACGGATAAAAAGAGATGCGCTAGTCTATGTCAAGAATAGCTGAAAAGCAAGCTATGTGTTTACATTAGCGCAATATAAAAATTTTGTAACAAAAAGTAAGCAGAATATATCTAAGTTCAGTAACATAACCTGTGTGTTTTTCCCCCTCTCAAGTAAGATGTAAGGAACTTCACAGTTCCTTAATTCTATGGTTAAAAGCACATCACTGGTTCTCAAGAACTGAAGTCCTGACCCACATTCCAACTGATACGTAGCAGAACAAAATGTGCTTTGGGGTAGCTTTTTGTTATCTCTGGCCATCAAAATACATCACACAGCAAAGTGCCTAAACAACTGTGAACCGAGGCAGGCCCAATGCTAACTTTAGTGTTTACTCCCATTCATTCCAGAGGTCTTTCAATCTGGCCCTACTACTAGAAGGCAAGCCCAAGATGAAGGTGGGAAGAAAATTAAATATTCTCTAAAAGGCTTCTTTATTTTCTAAACACTTAGTATTGTAAGGAGAATTTGGTAGAGGACTACACGGGAATAGGATGGAGGGAACTGTGACACACAAGATGATTTTAATCAGAAACAAAATACATCAAATTAACCATCAAATAGGCTACTGCACTCTGCACTAGTTGAACACTACAAGCACTGGAATTCACATTCATTTTTAACTATTCTCAGAAGAGGAAAATCAATTAACTAGACCATCCAAGATTCAGAGCTGCTCTTCCTTGAAAAGTACACAAGAATCAAACTGGGCTCATATTCTGAAGAATGTCTGTATCCAAAAAGTATTCAGGGGCAGGGGAGGTGGGGCAGGGAGAGGAAGACACGCTGATGTTTCTCAGAAATTTTGCTCCAAAGATTTTACAGAATATTTTTGGTAGATATATTTTCATTTACGCACGGCTGCTGGCAAGTCTGCGAAGCGATGCCTTAAGAAATACTAGCAATCAGAAAGAATTCTTCAAAAGACAACAGAAAAGAGAGATACCCTAAATGAATTTAAATTCTGTAATAATAATGTTACAAAAACACAAGAAAAGTCATATAAAAACAAAAGAACAAACTCAAATATGCCTATTCAAACAAGCATTTCATCTCTGCAAAATACTTTGCTTCACAGAAAAGGCTGATTTTCCTCTCGGTTGAAAAGTTATTAAAACAATAAAAGCAGCCCTTACAGGCAAGACCTAACTGTAACACGATTTTACATATTTATCAAAAGATCATTCAGAGAAAACTTACCAAGGCTGCAACGTGTATATGCTTGTGCTTCGGAGGCAAAGCAGAAAAGTGACTTTCTGTACTTACAGCGGCATGCACTTCAGGGTAAAGACACATCACCACGGTCGTGCTTGTAAGAAAAGTCCTGACCAGCAATCTGCCTTTGGGTTGGGCTCTTCTCTTACAAGATAAGCTGTTAAGTCCTGTCTTGATTTTAGATCTGCTAACATATGGAGTCTTCTAATGTAGCCTCTCTCCGCCCACCCGCCACCCTCCCCCCCTCACCACTGGGCTCCCCTCCCTTTCCACACACGCACATACACACATACAAAAAAGGCACTGCAGGGCAGAAATTCCTCAGGTGCTCGCTAATGGAATTCCCAGGGTCTTGGAGCCGCTTCGGGGATCAAGAGATCTCATCGCCCCTGCTGGGGTAAGGAGCAGCAAGTCTGTTCCATTTAATCAAATACAGAATGAATTTTCAGCTCTATTCACTAGCTTGTCTCCAGGGCTCTCAAAAGGCACCAGGCAGCTAGAATCACACATGTGGCTCTTTTAGGCAAGTATAATTAGTTTGATTTTAAAAAGCCACATTAATAATATCACCTCAGGACCATTATTCAGGGGACAGATGACAACGATACTGTATGTTTTAAGCCTGACAATGGGGGAAAGAGCACAAACAATGAGGGAAAACTTGAAGGATTAAAACAAAAACAAAAAAAAACAACCCGTTTTTCATTTAATTGTAATCCAATATTTTTAAAGTAACATTAAGTATATTCCATATACCATCTCTTAATTGCAATTGAAAAGAATCAAGTAAAGCCCTCCTCCCCATTCTCTTGAAAATGAGTTAGTACCATATCCACAACAAAAATGTATAAATGGAAAGTTTATAAATCAATGAAATGTCTACATACAATATAAAATTTCAATAAAAACAATAAAGCATTCTCTAATTCAAGTTAACAAAATTTCTTGAAAAAAGCACCCATCAAAAACCACAGTAAAATCAAGTCCTTCGGAGCAATCTATTTAGCAACCAGACCCCAAATTCCCTTTCTAATCTAATTAGTTTCTACTAAGTAGTAAGATCACATATCTAAAGAAAGACTATCTCTAGACAGCTCATCTGCGATGTGTTGCCTTATCTGCACTCCTACATAGTACAAATGCTAATCACAGGGCAGTGGCTAACGTAACGATGTGTTAAAAATAACAGATTTTTCACTTAATTAGTTTTAATTTCCTATCTCCAGCCTGATTTCACTACAATAATGTTTAATTCCTGAAAGCATTTCTCCAGGATTTTACTTAGAAACAATACCAATTTTTAGTCTAAATGCCTGCATAAGAAACATTTCTAGAGAAGACACATCTTACTTCAACTTACATTTTGACAAAACCATAAACGAAATCATCCAGAAAGTCATGAAAGCACACAGGCAAAGAGGAAAAATAAGAAGAAAGCAAGCACAAGAGCTAGTCAACAGGTTTTACCTGAACTTTTTAGAGTCCAGCCCTATGGCAGAAGTTCTTAATCCAACATAAAGCCTTCCTCTTTATATACACCTTGCAGATGGGGGCAGAGGTGGGGGAAGTCCTACCTTAAAGTGAACTTAATTCCTCCCATGCACAGTCAAACCACCTGCAAAGAAGGCAAGGAGTAACATTGACTTAGAAGCCAACCGACACAAGCTAGGTCAGTATGCTCCAAGTCCTAATGGTTCTCTGTATTTCCCGGCTTGAGAGTCAGAGCTGTTTAAGTACTTTCCACAGAAGAGGAGGTTGATGAGAACCATGGCAATCAATCAAAGCATCGCAAGTGAGTTACTACACAAACAATAGCACGGTACCTCTAGTAACTGATTTTCCTGGTTGACTGAACTATTCAAACGAAGACAGATTTCCCAAATACTATATCCGAGTTTTCGCATGAAAGTTAAACAATATGCACTTGTGTGTTTTTCATAGAAATATAAATGTGTCTGCTCCACACACTGCCAAACACACACCCAGGAAACGCCTTTACAAAATGAAACAGTTTCTCTCCATCCTTCTCATATAACTTCAAATATGAGGCAGTTCATTTCAACATGTGCAAAACAGAAACTACAGTATTTGGTGCCTCTCTGGGTTCCTAAGAATGCTTTCTAGCTAAGCACTAACTTAAATTTTACAGTTTTCTGGAGTTTTCTTTCATCTTGTCCTAAAAGTTGAACTACCCCCGCATTTTCAGCTAAAATAGACTACCTCCCAAAAATGAGCTATGAAATGTAATAGAACGTTTAGAATTATACTGAGAATAAATCCATTTCATTCTCCAGGCCCTTCCCCACCCTTTCCTAGCAGACACTGTCCACTAGGTATTCCAAAAGTCAGCTGGAGAATCTGTGGGTTGTGGCATCAGTGAGGCATGGAATCAGAATTGGCCTCTTTCATCTTTACTGGCCACTGGCCTGAGACTAAATCTCATGTTACCTTTCAGTCCTATCTTCTGTTTCTCAAGGTGTCTGATTCAGGACACAGAGGTTCTGTTAATGAAGTTCCCTCTATTCTAGATCTCAACTGGAAAGCAGCCTGCCCTTAAGGCACCTGCCACCCTCTGGAGTCTGGACTGGGAAAGGCAGGCATTCTGGAGAAAGCTCCTTTTGGAGAGCCTTCCACCTGATTTGGTGGGGTTGGGAGAACAATGAAGGGAAAGGCGAGAGAGCCTCTCTAGCCCCCTCGGTGATTTATTACTGAAATTCCTAGATGTGGAGAGAATGCAACAAAGGTCTGGAAGCTGCAGAGTGAAATAAATAGCGAGCTGTAATGTATTTAGCAAATGATAATGCAATCCACAGAAAGCTATACAGAGGAGAAGGAAAAATACGCTCCCTGGGGCTGGGAAGTCACCAAGTCTGTGAAGGCAGAGAAAGATACATTGCGCAGGAAATTTCTCTTGATTCTCCTTACACATAAATCACTGTCTCTCGCGGGCGCTCTGCGGGGATGGAGGTTGAGAGAGGCGAGGGACCCCGCTCCCTTGGGAAAACGTGCCGGCGCCCCGTGCTCCCGCCTATGCTGCATCTCACCTGCCTCAGCGGATCATTGTCAAACAGATTTAATCGTGTCACTGACACCTCACCCCGCCTCCTCCCACGAGGTGGCTCAGAGTTCCCGAGGACGGGGGACGTAGGCGCTCCCCACTGCGCATCCGTCAGCTGCCCTCCCCAGACCCCGCACGCAGCCTGGACCCCCATGCCCTCCCGGGCACTCCGGCCAGCCCGCCCCCGGACCTCCAGCTCCCAAGCCTCGTGGCGCCTAAGCCCGGTGTCCCCAGGCCTCCCCTCCCGCCCACCCTTAGGTGGGACCCCACCCCCGCACCTCTAAGCAGGGCTGGCTAAGCCCCCAGACCTCCTGCGCGGCAGCCGGCTCCGAAAGCCACCCCCAGGTCATCCCCCGCGCGCTGGCGGCAGCTACGGCGGCAGCGGCGGCTGCGATCCGAACGGGCCCCTCCATGCACCGGGCAGGGCAGCTGGAGGGCGCGGCGCCTCGCACGCCGGGGCGGGGGCGTGGGGTCCCAGTCTCCTCGCACCGAGCCGCGCGAGCCGGGCACCCGGGACTCAGGGGAGCGGCGCCCGGGGTGGGGGCGGAGTCACCGGGGCGCGCCCCCGCGGTCGCGCTCCTCCCCTCCAAGGCGCGCGGGCGCGTAACCCGGCGGGCGCTGGGCCAGTGAGGAGCACGCGAGGAGGTGGAGGAGGGAACCCGGCCGCGGAGGCCGCAGCTCCCCGACCGCCCGCGCCCCGCCGGAGGGTGCGCGCGCAGCCTGCCAGATCAGCGGCATGTGGGGGGAGATGGGCCGTACCAACGGGCAGGGGGGGGTGCTCTGTGCAGCTCCTTCTACCAGTCCCCCTCCTGCTTGCTCTACGAGAGAGCTCCCCCAGGAAAGGAGAAGTCAGTCTCTGCTTTGGTTTAGGATGGGTGAGGATGAGCTGCCTTAGCAATTCCCGGAATTTCGCATAATGCCTTCATTCCCTTTCCCCTCATCTTTACTTCCCCGGGAGAGGCGGCATTTGGGGCGGGTCCACTACTGGTCTACACGTTCCCCTGTTTCCCCGCCCAGGCCCGGCCCCTCACCCCTCCACCTAAGTAGTGTGCGAAGCCAGCCAGTCCATCCATTCACTTGGCTCGTACCTAGTATCTGCTTTGTGGTTCCAGCTTCCCGCTTTTGGTACCTTCGCTTTTAAACCACTTTCAGTGTTTGGATTCTTAGGCAGTTTCCTCTGATTCCCATCACACCCGCCCTGCATTCACATACGCGCAGGCAGGTAACAAAACTTCTCAGAGACTAGGAGAGGCTCATTGTCGCCTGGTGCAAGCAGCATGACCTTTGGCCCCAGAGTCTTCCCAACTCGTCCTTTGGATGTGCCCCAAGTGATCTGATCTCACTGAATTTCAGTTGTTCAAACAGAAAAAGGGGGAAATACTTTCTGTTTAAAAGGTTGTTGTGAAGCATAAATATGATACTTAGTGGAAAGCACCTGCCACTGCATGGACATTTGGGGACTGTGACTTCTATATACTACTACTAATAATTATAACTAGCAGTTAGTTTATTTTTTTACCATCATCATCATTACTTACTATTTAACTACAGAAAGAGCTCTAATGATACTTGGAATTCAAAAACAGTACTGAACGTCAGGAGAAATATGACAGAACTCCTTACCTTCTTACTTGAGTTTCACAAGTAAAGGCTCTGAAAGTGTGGTGATGTTCAGACAGTTTCGTTTTTTGCTTTAGCTACATCCAGGGTCTTTATGAAAGTATAAGGTCCTAAGAAATTCAGTATAGGAGGGAAAAAAAGAACTCTACTAGTTTGTTCTCTATTGTTCCATTTTTACTTATTCAAACTGAGTCTGTGTGTTATTAACTTAAGGTATATTAAATGATTTTTCAATCAGTAAATAAAATGTCCTGGAAACATTGAAGGAAAAACATTGAAAGTTTATCTGAACTGAGAGTTTTGTGCGAATGGGATGGAAGTCTTGCAGGTTTCTTGTGGCGATCTGTAAGAATCCTAGCTGTCCCCTACCACAGCGGTTCCACTACAGACCCTTCTAGGGTCCTCTCTTGGGGCCCAGTTGATTCTGGGCACCCCCAAGTCTCACAGTGCCAGTTGAATATCACTATGCCTATTGTTACTCATAATCAGACCTGAGAAATAATCATGATGTGTGGATACTGATTACTCCCTTGCTGCCTTGCTTGTAAAGTGGAGTATTCATTTCAGGGGCAAATAGTTTTTCATTAATGAATCATTCACTTATTTGTTCACTTTTAAGTGTAAAGTAATATTTTAGAACCTTATTGAGCACCTACTCTATGCCACCGCTAGGCAAAAAGGTACATAGAGAAATATGGCACAGTCCCAAGCTTCAAAGAGCTCACAATCTAATTGTGATACTGACACATCGATGGATAAGTACATTGAGACGTCTTCAGTGCAATGAACAGGCAGATGTGGGAGCACAGGGGCAGTGTGGCCAACCCAGGCTAGAGTTTGGGGGGAGTGGAGGGCGGCGTGTCAAGAAAGACTTCCCAAAGGAAGTGACCCATGAACTAAGCCTTAAAAGGTAGTAGGGGTTAACCAGGTACAGGTGAAGGAGTGGAAGGACCATCTAGGCAGAGGGGACATTATGAACAAAGGAACAGAGGCAAGAAACAACACAGCTCAAAGGGACTGCAAACTCTTCTTTGTGGTTGAAATGTGAGAGGCCAGGTAGGGATTGGTAAGGGAAGGCACTGCAGGAAGAAGCTGAAGCCAGATCACAGAAGGCTATGCATGTCATTCCAAGAAGCTGGGACTCGATCCTGTAGGCAATGGGGAGTCAATGCACAGTTTTAAGTGGGAGTGTGATATGGCCAGGTTTATATTTAGAGATATCACCTAGCAGCAGCCATAAGGACAGATTTAAGGGACTTCCCTGGCAGCCCAGTGGTTAAGACTCTGTGCCTACAATGCAGGGGATGCAAGTTCGATCCCTGGTCGGGGAACTAAGATCCCACATGCCTCATGGCATGGCCAAAAAATAAAAATAACAAAAAGGACAGATTTAAGGGAGCCAAGCCTGAGATCAAAAAATGTGGAAGCTTCTGAAGAATCCAGATAGTCCAATTGGATCAAGAGACTGAACTAGGACAACCATAACAAGGTCAGAGAAGAGAAGGGAAATTCTAGAAACAAGAGGGAATCTTGGCTGGACTTGGAACTTGATTGCATGTGGAAGGTAAAGAAGAGAGAGGACTCAAGGATGACATCAGCCTTCTAGCTTGAGAGGGTGGTGGCCATCTCCTTACCCCCACAGTAGCCAGGAAGAGAGTCATGCCCTGAATAAGAGAAGGATTTTAGGGGAACAATGATGTGTTTAACTTTGACACTTTTGAATTTGAGGTGCCCATGGACCCTCCAAGTACAAGTGTCCACTAGATGGAAAAGTCCAAGCTGGAGGTATTAGATTTGGAAATCATCAGCATAGAGTAGTTTTTATACCATGAAAGCAGAAGTGAAGCCTCAGGAAGAATGTGGAATTCTAGAAAGTTGTGACCAAGGATAGATCTCTAAAACTCCAATATATAAAGCCCCCAATTATCCTGGTGAATTTGGAGGGAAAGTTGTTTACAGGACTCAAGGTGTGGGACTTGAAAAGGACGCTTGGGGAAAGTGGTGAGGGTTTGGAATAGTCATTAGGAAAAACAAGAGTTGAAAAATGAAAGTTGAAAAGCAGTCACAGGATTGATGAGTGATGCTGAGGGCCTGGCTGAGGTTGGAGATCATGAACTTGTAGTGACAGAGTCTACATGGTTGCGTGACTTTCTCTATCAAAATTTAACCACTTAGGTGTGAGGGGAAAGCATAACACTGATCCAGATTTGGAGTTGTGCTGGAGAATGTGCAAGAAGGAGATTAATACACAGTATTAGTAAGAAAATAATTTAAATCATCAATCATAGAATCTAAGCTCTGAGCTGGAGTGATAGACTGGAGTAAAATGAAAAGTTGAATAAAAGTAGATTTCTATGAGGTTAAAGGGCCCTTGCTTCAGGATTGAGGAGTGAAAAAGCCAGGAGGTCTTTAGTTATGATCCCCAATTTCCGAAGTGGAATAGTTCCAGGTAACTATTAGGTCCAGCACGCTAATGGATGCTGGTGGATGAAGTGGTATAGAGGTTTAAGGTCATCAGAATTTATGGGATAAGGGGACATTGGGCCTTGAGAGATGGTCAGACATTGAAGGGACCTAGAGGATGTTAAGAGAAATACCATAAGCCCAAGTCCATAGTGACTAGCTGGAAGGTTGCTAAGTGACACAGATGTACATTCAATGAATTTTAGGCCTGAATCAGGTGCTTTTCTAATACAAAATAAACGTTAAAACTGGTTCTCCAAGAATAACACAACAGACAGTTGAATGAAACAGACCTGAATCAAATTCTGACACCACCTCATTTGACTTGGTCAAGTTACTTAAGCTCTTGGAGTCTTGATTTCACCATTTGTAAAATAGGGATGCTACTAATACCTTATATACCCACTTGATACTTTCATAGCGTTGCTGGGAGGATTAATTGAGATGATACGTATGAAGTACTTGGAACATGGCAAACACTAAATAAAATTAGCTAGAATAATAGTTAACGATTATATGGTACTAGCTCTATGCCAATTATCATTTTAAGCATTAGTTCCATATTACAAATGAGAATATGGGAGGCCAAGAAACCCGAGGTGTCCTGACAAAGATCACACAGCTAGTCAGTGTCAGGTAGTCTGGCTCTAGAGGCTGGACTCTTGATTACTAATGTCTCCCCATAATAGGAATATTTATTTGTATTAATATCACTTCAAATGAATTTATCAATTAAAAAACTTTTATTGAGCACCTTTTAGATGTAAAGCACTGAATTAAAGAGGCATAAGACCAGGACATGGAAGCAACCTAAATGTCCATCAACGGATGAATGGATAAAGAAGAGGTGGTACATATATACAATGGAATATTACTCAGCCATAAAAAAGAACAACATAATGCCATTTGCATTGACATGGGTGGACCTAGAGATTATCATACTAAGTGAAGTAAGTCAGAGAAAGACAAATATATGGTATCACTTATATGTGGAATCTAAAACCTGAGGGCCTCCTGAGGCTCCCTTGGCCGCACTGTCCCTAGGACCCTCGGCCACCGCAGTGACCCACTCAGCACACCTCCCACCATTCCTGGACACTGCACAGCTTGGGATGTGGCTTCCCTGCGTTTGCTGAGAGAGCCAAGTGACTGAACCCAAAAGTGTAGGTGTGTTATCTCCCCCACGATTGTGAGGAGAACACAGCAGGAGCCCCACAGGAAGGTTCCTTCTCTGCCGCGCCCTGTTCAGAGGCGTGGTTTTTCAGTACATCTCCTCTGGAGACACCTCTCATGGCCAAGCTGGAATGCCTGGTGAGTGACCAGCTGTATCTCTTGTGACATGTCAGAAAGCAGCGGCCAGCGTGGTAACACGTCCCCTTGCACTTGTCTCCCAGCTTTTCCTCCCCGTCCCCCTTCTCCCTCACTCCCACCTGGGATTGGCTTCATTGTCTCAATCTCTGTGTACCAGAGGGTCTCTGAACCTAAGGAATTTACATAAAGCTTTAGAAGGATTAAGCCTATGTCTGCATGAAATAAATTACATACAAATAACCATTTGATAAATACCAAATGAGCAGCATGCATCAGAGCACAAGTTTGCAGTCGAACGTGAATATCATTAACTACGTGAGCTTGCATTTTCTGTGCCTCGGTTTCCTCATATATAAAACAGGTATAGTGAGACCTGTGTTGTAGTTTCACACATTGACGGTAAGGATAAAAAATGGCACAACCTCCAGGCAAGAAAATTTGAGGACATTTATAAAAATTTAGCACTCTTTACCCTTTGATCCAGGAGTCCCAGCCTCTAAATCTATCCTGCAGACACTCTTGCACACATGTGAAAGGCTGATGTGAAAGTCATTTACTGCAGCATTGCTTATAACAGATTAAAAACAACCCAGGTGGGACTTCCCTGATGGCGCAGTGGTTAAAAGTCTACCTGCCAATGCAGGGGACATGGGTTTGAGCCCTGGTCCGGAAGATCCCACATGCTGCGGAGCAGCTAAGCCTGTGTGTCACAACTACTGAGCCTGCGAGCCACAACTACTGAAGCCCGCGAGCCACAACTACTGAAGCCCGCGCGCCTAGAGCCTGTGCTCCGCAACAAGAGAAGCCACTGCAGTGAGAAGCCTGCGCACTGCAAAGAAGAGTAGCCCCAGCTCACTGCAACTAGAGAAAGCCTGTGAGCAGCAACAAAGAACCAACACAGCCAAAAATAAATAAATAAATTTATTTATTTTAAAAAAACCCAGGAGTTCATTATTAGACAAAACACAAAAATTTGATATGAAAATAATACCGTCCTTTCAAGGCTTAAATGAGATAACCCATGTCAAATTCCTAGCATAGTACCTGACACATAGTAGGATCTCAGAAAACGGTGACTACAAAAAGAACTGTCAGTTGAAGTGGAAGTAGAAAGGCTTTAAGAAGGAAGGAGAACTTGACCTCATCCTGGAAGCTGGGGAAGACTCAGAGAGAAGTAGGGAAATGGGGAGGGTTCCCAATGAGGAGTGGGGGGCACAGGGGAGCAAAGCTGTGAGGGCAGAATGGCAGGTGGAAGGGAGGCTCTGGACAGAGTGGCCCAGGGGATTAGAGCAGAGTGGTGCATAGCAACAGTGGGAGGTGGAGCTAGTAGAGAAGTTGGGGCACATGGGGAGGGATTGAATTGTATCATGAACTTGAGACTTTATTCTTTGGGTCATAAAAGTAAATAATTTTATATTTGTATTGTAGTTTATGGTAGACCATCAAACCTTATTGGTTGGATTTGATACCAACCCAAATCAATATTATGAGCCTCTCAAATATTCTTGGGCTAGAAATGACCTAATAGACACGGCAAATGTCAAGGAATTTCCCTTTTAGGGAGAGCAAGTTTGGTCGGAGTTGGCTATCACCAAGCTGGCTCAGTCTGTTGAAGGTTTTCAAACTGTTTAGTGATTTCACATGTTTTGATGTTGGTCATGGCTTTGGATTTTATTGGATCTTATATACATAAGAAAAAACATTAACCAATTTAAAGCAAAGGAGGGAAGGAAAAATGATCATCTAAAAGTCAATTGGTTTAGGGCCTTTCTCTCTGCTAAAGGTTCCAAAGTTCAAAACAACAACGAAATCCCACAATAAGTTGGGCCCAGAGGGCTTAACAATAACAAAAGTCGCTTGTCTTCCTTTGGATGGTTTCCAAATTTATACAACAAAGTTTCCATTAAATATGCAGGAAGTTCTGATTATTTACGATGTAATTTAATATTGACATGTTATTAAGCGAGCTGGCCCTCCCCCCAAGCCTTTAGAATTTCACGTCTAATGACTGCAGGATAACTCCCCTACCAAGGCTCAGAGGTTGGTAATCAACGATTTTCCTCTGCGAGATATTTTTTTCTTCAAAAAGAAATTCCAATAGGTTGACTGTATTCTCACTGTCTTGTACATTTCCTGAATTGTGTGCAAGAGGATTTCACGGAGAGAGAGATTTCTATGGCCTTTTTTATGCTGAACAGGCTAAGCTCTGGAGACTCACTGCCTAAACCCATTACACACAGATCAACTAACTCTGTGACTGGGTTTGTGATGCCAGATTAATTTACCCACACACCAGGTCGGGAGAAAATGACTTTACACATCTCCTTTGCACTAGCAAAGAATGTGGAGATCGTTTTACAGGAAAGAGGAGACAGGTCTGTAACAGAGGTCAGGGCTGAACAGATAGGATGCCACCTTCCATGCCATTCAGTTACAGGTGGCAAAGGGGCCCCATCTGAGACTTGAAAGAAAGCAAAAGTCCTGAGAGGGAATGATGAGGGGTTGGGGATATTTGCAAAGGGTAGCAGCTAACGAATGAGCTATTTGGGGCTGGACGGCCTCATAGGAAAGCACTGGACTGAGGAATGGGAAACCTGTCCAGTGTGATTTATTCCCAGGTCCCTCATTAGCCTACTGTCTGCTGTGTGAACTTGGGCCAATCACTTAATCTCTATGGTAGAATTTCCTTTCTTCCTCCCAGAGAGGAAAAAAAATGAGCTACAGTATGTCAAGGTCTCTAAGGGGCTGGCGTTGTTAGAGCAGAATCTGGCAGCCTTAACAGCTCTAGTATGGGTCGGAACAAAAAGATTTTGGCATGATGTCTTAGCTGCTGCTTGAAGGATGTGCTTTTCCAAATCCTCGGGACGGGATCTCTAACACCCGTCTGACTGGGCAGCTCTGACTGGGCTCGTCTCTGGAGATGCTGGAGGTCTTCTGTTTAGCCCTTTGGTCCACACACTGTGTAAAGTCAGGTGAGTTTCCCCATCAGCCAAAGAGGTATAAAGATACCATACGCTGTCCGGTGGTTTCAAGGATTTAAAGTGTATAACGTACCTTGTGTTGCGGCCAGCACAGAGTACGTGTGCTGTACCGATGGCTCTTATCACTCACCAGCTGGCTTTAGACGTTCCTTATCAATTATCAATATTTCTTATATCAGCAGCAAAGAATGTTATGAAAACTAACTTCCCTCTTTGGACAAATTACTTATGTTTTGTGCATCAGTTTTCTCATCTGTGAAACAGTAATAATGGTACCCGTTTTCTATGACTGCGGTGAGGATTGAGTGAAATAATGCATACAAAGGACTGGGCTCAGAAATAATAAATAATAAAAGCGTAATCAATCATTTAAAATAGCTACTATTATTATTTTTATCATCATCATCACGGTAAAAACTCATTGTGAATTCTCCTCCTACAGTCTAGAGTTTTCTCTCACTGCTTTAGCTGTGGATGGCTGTCATGCTACACGAGCAGTGACAGATTGAGCACACGTGAATCAACGGTCTGTGTTCTGATCATCCACAGGTTGGTAATAAGGATAATACTTGCTCTTCATATTAATAGGTATCCATAAGTGACATAGATTTAGAAGACTGTTATAAGGTTGAGGTAAGTTTGGCACATGGCAAGCATTCTAGGGTGCTTGTTAACCAAATAAACACATACATATATAGAAAGACAAGGCGAGCTCATGAATCATTATCCCTAGCCTTGCTTGTGCCGTACATAACCAAGTGTTTTCTCTTCTCTAGGTTGGTTAAAGGTACTTACAGGTGCTGACACACGGTTCTGAACAGAGCTCTCTAAGAGTCCTTATGTCTCCCCCAGCCTCAGGTCTGGTGCCGGCCACTATGCCTCCCCACGTTCTCACGTCTTTGTCCCATCCTCTCCCTTGATCACATCCTGTCCAGCTCATTTACCACCTGCTGCTCGCCAATTACTGTCTGTCCTGTCCTGGAGGTTCTGGGTACCACGTTTCCCGGGAGAAATGGAAACTCTTTGTTTCTGACTCTGCATTACGACCTCAGCCTTATCACCTTATCCCTGGGGGCTAGAGAGATGGGGACCAGGGCCCGGGCAGAGAAAGGACACCAGGAGAGGAGAGCCTGGGACTCTGGCCACTTGGGACAGAGATAGGAGACTGGAGAAGGCCCCCCACCCCCGAGTTTTGGATTCAACCTTCACATTCACATTTACGCCCGAAAGGGAGGGAAGCAAGTAGGCAGACAGCCCCTGGGAGCTAGATACCCAAGTGAGGGAAGTTTATGAGGGGCGGCAGGGATGGAGAACAATTTACACCGTGTTCTTACTCACTGCCCCTCGCCTCCCTGCACCAGGGACTGCCTTGTTAATGAGGGGAGTGCGATGGAGAAAGAGACAGATTTTCTCCAGGCTTCTTCAAGCTGCCCATGTAAACTGGCCATGGGCTTCTCAGCATGTTTTCAGGCTAATTCAATCTAAGGGGTCAATAACTGATAGCAGCTTTATAATTGGGACCCTGGGATCCCGGGCAGTCAGACTCTCAGGTGCTACAGCAGACACCTAGGGAGATATTCCGGCTCTAGGGGATCTTCTGTCTCCACCATCCAGATCACAGCACACGTCTGGCTCTGTGCTGCCTACGCTTCAGGCCCAGTACCCTTTCTCTGCTTGCCCCACAGCCAGCAAGCTCCCTGGTGACCAGCAGTGTGTTAGGGGCTGAAATTAGCAAAACCCCCCCACCTGGTCCCAGCTTGGGAGGGGGCACGAGAAGACCTTTGGAAAAGCACATTCACAGGCCCCTCCGGTCCGTCTCAGACCTCACCTGCACTCAGGAACACCTCTTCGCCCACTCCACTGTATTCATTTCATGGATTTGTCAAAAGGCCAACTCTGGGCTTTCCTGGTGGCGCAGTGGTTGAGAGTCCGCCTGCCGATGCAGGGGACACAGGTTCGTGCCCCGGTCCGGGAGGATCCCAGATGCCGCGGAGCGGCTGGGCCCGTGAGCCATGGCCGCTGAGCCTGCGCATCCGGAGCCTGTGCTCTGCAACGGGAGGGGCCACAACAGTGAGAGGCCTGCGAACCGCAAAAAAAAAAACAAAAACAAAAGTTCAACTCTGCAGTTAGCCCCTCCTGCAGCCCAGCTTTTCTTGGGCCCCTTCACAAAGGGCTTCCACCTTGATTAAAGGACTGTGCTTAACATTCTTCACAAACGCTGGAGGAGGAGGGCTGTGGGACCTGTTGAAGAAGGAAAGAAGGGAGGAATGGAGGTGCGGGCCTTGAGACTTAAGCCCCCAAATAAACCAGACCCACACAAAATGTCAGGACTCCGGGACGTTTTTCCACAGTGAGATCATTCTCTTTTTAACCAACCATCAGGAGCCATGCCTCTGGGGACTATACGTGCCCATCAGGTCCAGTCCCCTGCCTCCATGCATGAGGATGGCTCAGAGATGGCACACTCCTCTAAAAGTGCCTGTTTACCCTTCTCTCCCCGCGTCAGTGTCTTTCACTCCCGATCACGAGGCACGTAATCCTGAGGGCCCCTGCTAGGCCCAGGGGCTGGTTTCACCATCCTGTAACACGGGAAACATTTCAGGACGTCTCTGGGATGTTCAAGCGTCTGGCTTCCTGTCGGTGAGCCCTGTGACCTGTCCGGAGTCATCAGGACGGTGGTCATTCTCTAACTTCTCTTTCTATCAACAGTAGCAGCCACAGTTTGGAGATTCAGCGCCGTGCTTCCTCTCGAGCCTGGACTGGTGCATGCTTCCACCCCATGGCTGCCCTAGAGATGGTTCAGAAGGTGCTGAGCTTAACAAGCACTTGGCAAAGCGAGCCAAAGGCATGAAGGAGATAAAATCTATCATCATCCCTCTGCTTCCCTCTTTTCCTTTATTTCTCTCTCTACCTTTAAACACTGAAACTGCCATAGTTCTCAATTTTAATCAGTTTGCTGATGAAGTTATTCAATGACGTTTACTAAGCACCTTCAAGATACTATCAAGAAAGATGTAGATTCTACACTTCTTTGTTTTACTTTCTATTTTGCTGCTTTCCTGGGAGGGGTCCCAGGAAGATACATGTATCTTCTCACCATTTCTTTGAGCAGACAAAGACCCAGGCAAATACTTATCAAGCTTTTTCTACTTGTTCATCACTCACTTGCCACTTATAGAAAGACACAGTAGCATCTCTGCCCTTGAGACACTTAGTCTCTTTTGGCCAGATAGCATCACACTTATAGTACCTATTATGTGCCAGGCACAGTTCGATAGCACTCATTTACTATTCCTGTGAAATAGGCATATTATTCCTGCTTTATAGATGAGGAAACCAAGGCTCAGAGAGGCTGAGTAACTTGCCCAAGGTGACACAGCTAGAGAGGACAGAGCTGGATTCAAACCCAAGCGGCTAACTTCAGAATCCACACACTTTGCCCCTATGCTATGCAGCCTTTTAAATGTGTCTCCACAGCAATGAGAAAGTCAGGCAAGGCAGCACAGAAACAAACACTCAGTGGTTATGATGGAGACTGAGGTTATGGGGTTAGAGCAAGAAAGAAATGGTTCTTGGAGAGAGAACCACAGAAAGAGCTGGGTTGGACTCTTTCAAGGCTAACAGAAGATCTTGTTCACGTGCGGAATGAGGGAGATAACCTGGAGATCTGAAGAGAAGCTAAAGGGTAGGATGGGAGCCTCTCCTAACGTAAGAATAAAGAAAATAGGAAAGCTCTTCTCTGCAAAATGACAGTACAAAGATTACCTCCTGCCTGGTTTTGTGAGAATTAGAACAATGCCTTGCACGTAGTAAGTGTAAGTTTGGGTTATACTATCATTATTATTGTTCTTGGATGAACTTTTACTCCAGGACTAGCTCAAGTTGGGGACCGTGGAGCCTGGCTTGTATTATGGTGTCTTAGGTTAGTGACTGAAACACAATGAAAATCTTTATTCCTGGTCAAGCAACACTGTGCTCTCATTTCAAACCCACTTATAAATCCTGCAGTGGAAAAAAACCAGGACTGGCCCGTAGGGAACTCACTGTAAGGGTCTGACACTTGGGCCACGCTCTCACTAAGTCTGCTGGCAGAAGACCTTCAGGCCACCCAGCCCCACCTGTAGGTGGAAGGCAATTAAATGGGTGATCTCACTGGGTCCCTTTTGACCAAGGAAAGGGCCTGAGCCTGCGGTCCTGTAAACAGACTCCTGTGCATTGCAAACCATGGGCGTTTTTGTGGATTGTTCTTTGTTCAGAAAAAGCCAGAGCCGTTCTGAGAAGTCTGCAGAATGTTAGCGCTGTCACTCCTAAAATAACCTAACTCTGTTACCCAGCCGGTCAGCAAAGTAAAGCAAGGTATCCGTCTCTGTGAGTCAGGGTTTATTTAATATTCACCACCCTGGCAGTTTTTTGACTGATGAAAATGTTTTGCAAACAGAACCTGGTCCTGTTTTTCTCCACGCTCCTTCCCCTGCCAAACGTCGAGTGAGAGGTTGGCAGAGGTGCTGCTAAACTAGTAGGGCTGATGAGATAGTATCTCCGTGTCCTTGTAACACAAAACATTTATTTTGCAGCGAGTTGAAAGCCAAATTGAAAGTGGTCCAAGATTTCTGGGAGCGAGAGGCTTGATCTTCCCCCTTACTGGACGGTCTGGTTTGCTGACTTTCTGCCCTTTGTGTACCCACAGCAGTGCACAAGCCGCTACCACTACTCCGAGACGCACGCTATGAGCAAGGCAGCTCTGGATACACCAAACACACACCCCCCCACCTCGGCCCAGGAGGTTGGGGAGACTGCCTATGTTCAGTGAGAGACACGAGCTCTGATGGGCAAAACTAGGCTGGTGACTCTCTCCCCGTCTTACCTTTGCCCTCTAGCTGTCTGTAGGGGACCCAAAGCCCTAAGTACAGACACAGCCTGGGCACCACTCAGCGGCCTCAGCAGACACAAGGGCATTTAGCCGAGGGCTTGACTCCCGTGCAGCAAGACGGCGAAGCCTCACAGCAGACCAGTTCCCCGGCTGGACCAGCCTCAGATGCTACCTCTTTTAAAATCCTGGCTCTTACTAGGATGGGGCCCTGGGCAAATTACCTGTTGTCTGTATCTGCAAAATGGGGATCATAATAGTACTTACCCCCTAGGCTGTTGTGAGACTTAGAACAGTGAGCGCAATACAAGTGTTAGCTATGCCATTACTATTACTGTCAACGGTAAGGTGTGAGTAGGGTTCCCTCTTCGCAATCCAGGAGTCGCTGACACCTGCTCTCAGTGGCCTTGCTGTGACCACCAGCTGGGCCCTGGTGGCTCTTCTCATGAAGGCTCACCTTCCTCTTACCTCAGAGCTGGCTTTGTGTTGTCTCTGAGGCTCCTTGGATTCATAACCGATTTCTTTGGTCCTGCTTCTTGCACGGGACTCCCAGCACTGGTACCACTCAGCCTCAGTCTGTTCGTTCAGTTACTTAAAACACAGTTGTCCAAACTCTTCCTTTCAAGAAAAGCAGAAAAACCTAAAGAGCTGGTCCCAAGGTGATTTACAGCCACACCACTGGAGGTCCTGCTCCAGAAAATGCGCCATCGCCTCATGACCTGTTCATCTAACTCAGGTTTCTTGGGTGCTACTTACGTCAGCATTTCTCAACCTGAGCACCAGTGGATATTTTAAAGCAGATAATTCTTTTTTTTTTTAATTTTTATTGGATTATAATTGCTTTACAATGTTCTGTTCGTTTCTGCTGTATAGCAAAGTGAATCAATTATATGTATACATATATCCCCTCTTTTTGGATTTCCTTCCCATTTAGGTCACCACAGAGCACTGAGCAGAGTTCCCTGTGCTATACAGCAGGTTCTCATTAGTTATCTGTTTTATACATAGTAATGTATATATGTCAGTCCCAATCTCCCAATTCATCCCACACCCCCTTCCCCCCTTGGTATCCATACGTTTGTTCTCTACGTCTGTGTCTCTATTTCTGCTTTGCAAATAAGTTCATCTGTACCATTTTTCTAGATCCACATACAAGTGATATTATACGATATTTGTTTTCTCTTTCTGATGGAGCAGACAACTCTTTGTTGTGGATGCCATCCTGTGCGTCATGGGACACTTAGCAGTGTCCCTGGCCTCTACCCACCAGACGCCAGTGGTCCCCAGTCATCCAGTTGTGACAACCCAAATATCTCTAAGAAAAGCCAATGTCCCCAGTGGTAAGGTTGCCAGATTTAGCAGATAAAAAGATAAAGATATGTTTTATTGGGCACTTTATTCTGGGGGGAAGATCACCTCTGTCGGGAACCACTGGGTTAGGTGTCAAGCCCTGAGCCTGGTGTGTTCACAACCATTTACCCACATGATAAGCGTGTCAGGCAGTTATGAAGATGAGAAACTGATGAGATATCTCCTCACACCAGTCAGAATACCCATCATCAAAAAATCCACAAACAATATATGCTAGAGAGGGTGTGGAGAAAAGGGAACCCTCTTGCACTGTTGGTGGGAATGGAAATTGATACAGCCATTATGGAGAACAGTATGGATGTTCCTTAAAAAACTAAAAATAAAACTACCTTATGATCCTGCAATCCCATTCCTGGGCATGTATCTGGAGAAAAACATGGTCCGAAAGGATACGTGCACCCCAGTGTTCACTGCAGCACTATTTACAATACTCAGGACATGGAAGCAACCGAAATATTCACGGACAGAGGAATGGATAAAGAAGATGTGGTACACATATACAACTGAATATTACTCAGCCATTAAAAAAGAATGAAATAATGCCACTTGCAGCAACATGGATGGACATAGAGATTGTCATACTGAGTGAAGTAAGTCAGACAGAGAAAGAGAAATATCGTATGATATCACTTATATGTGGAATCTAAAGAGAAATGATAAAAATGAACTTATTTACAAAACAGAGAAAGACTCACAGACTTAGAGAACAAACCCTAAGGTTACTGGGAGAAGGGGGAAGAGATAGTTAGGGAGTTTGGGATTGACATGTACACACTGCTATACTTATTTATTTATTTTTATTTGGTTATGCCAGGGTTTAGTTTCGGGAGGTGGGCTTCTTAGCTGTGGCATGCAAACTCTTAGTTGCGACATGCACTTGGGATCTAGTTCCCTGACCAGGGATCGAACCCGGACCCCCTGCATTGGAAGCATGAAGTCTTAACCACTGCGCCACCAGGAAAGTCACCCACGCTGCTGTATTTAAAATGGATAGGGCTTTCCTGGTGGCGCAGTGGTTGAGAGTCCGCCTGCCGATGCAGGGGACACTGATTCATGCCCCGATCCGGGAAGATCCCACGTGCTGCGGAGCGGCTGGGCCCGTGAGCCATGGCCGCTGAGCCTGCGCGTCCGGACGGAGCCTGTGCTCCACAACGGGAGAGGCCACAGCAGTGAGAGGCCCGCGTACCGCAAAAATAAAATGGATAACCAACAAGGACCTACTGCATAGCACAGGGAACTCTGCTCAATATTATGTAACAACCTAAATGGGAAAAGAAGTTGAAAAAGAATAGTTACATGTATGTGTAAAAACAAAGCAAAACAAAACAAAGATGAGAAACTGGGTCTTGGACAGGGACAGCAGTTTGCTCCAGTCAGCCGGGTAGGTGGCTAATTTCCGTCTCTTTCTGTCTATTACAGCGGCTGGATGGTGCTCATCCTCCTGTAGAATCTTTCCTGTTTACGAACACGGAGGAGCCCCCATTCCCACCTCATTCCAACGCTTCTGCGCCGATGCTCTGATAACTGGGGCGTCGATTGCACAAAGGGCCAAACCAGACACTGTCCCACAAACCTCTGCAGCCTGCACAGCTCTGCAAGCCTCTCTGGGAGAGAAGGCGAGGGGAGGAGAGGAGGGGGACAGCAGCAGGGGGTGCGGGGTCCCTGTCTCTCGATGCTCGGCAGCCCACGCCTGGAGAGACAAAGGGCGCGCGGTGAGGCGTGATCGCTTCCCGGGCTCCGCCACCCAGTCAATGGGGCGTGCTGGATCCCCGCCCTTGGACGCTCTCAGGCCTTATTAACAGACCTCAGCTGTTGCCCAAAGCCCTTACCTCACCCAAGAGGGCTCTATTTGCATGATAATGCCCTCTTTGGGGGGATGATTGCTTAATTAAAGAACAGCAATCACTTTAATTAGCATGTCTCCTTGCGCGCTGGTCCTTCCTCAGATTCCAACGAGCTGCTTATTAGGTCTGGGCACTGGCACAAATCTGGGGCCTCTGTCACCAAAGGGAGGCTCCCAGGGCTGGCAGCTCCCAGGGCTGGCGGCTCCAGCCAGGACCTTGGGGACAGGAGGGTTGTGCCCTACCAAGAGCACAACCCAGGCTTTGTGAGGAGAGCAACCGAGGGGCCTGGGCCAGCACCCTCAGGGCCCACGACCTGCATGCAGGGGAGGGCCAGGCCCTGGAGGGTGACATCTGCTGGCTTTCTCTCGGCCTCTGCTCATCCACTCAGGCCACACTTCCCTTTTCAGCTCCTTTTGCCCTTTAACCTTTCGCTGCCTGACACCATCCTCCTCCTCCCATGAGTTACTTTCTGTGACCCCCAACCCATCTCTCTTGTCCTCCCTGCCCCACACGTGAATCTGTTTTCATCTCAGTGCCCCGCAGATTCCTCATTCCCAGTTTTAGGGGGTGATTTTCTCCCTTAACAGGTTGTGTAGGGGATGGCACGTAAAACAAAATAAAAACAAACAAGGAAAAACACCTGTCCTGATCCAGAGATGGTCTCCTCCCCTGGGTGAGATCACCACCTTTCTTTAGCTTCTCTTCCTTGAGATCTAGGGAGATATCCAGGGCCCTGAGAAGGATTTCCAGAAATGTGGGCCAATGTGGATTCTTACTGCCGAAGCTCACCTTTCCCTGATGGTTAGTAAAGCAGAAGTTATTTAGTTCGTTGCTGGACAACCACTTCCTATACACTACGAGGAATGCCAGCCAAACTGTACTTTGATATTTCTCTTGATGTTTTCTAGAAGATCTTTTCTAGAATAAGGACAAGAGCCTCCCCTCCAGAAAAAAATCTTCTCTCTTTGCCTGGATGTCAATGTACCTAACATCCATTGACCTTCAGCCCCCTTTCCTACATCACACACCTACACACACACACACACACACACACACACACACACACACACACACACACACACTCCATCCCTCAAGGCCTCTGTCTGTAAGATTCTGTCTATTGCAAATAAAGGTAAAATACACATTTAAAAAGTGATAAGATAGAAATAGCCCTGGATTTGCACTCAAGAGATCTGGCTTCCAGTGCAAGTCTAGCATGTGAGGCAGAAACACCCCTTTCACCCGTTTTCGGGGGTTTTCAAGAAGATAGTGAGAGAGAGACTCCTGGAATCCAACCCTGGAGAGGGACCCAACCCAGCCTCTCACTCAGTTTGGGGCTCTCTCCTGCCTCAGCCTGGTGAGCGCATGTCCAGCCTGTACCATCTCCAGCTTGCTGGCCTTTGTGGCCCCAGAGTGAGCAGGCCTGGGCCCCCCTTCAGAGTCCCCGCCTCCGCGGGCATGGCAGGAGAATTCAGGGTGCGGAGGAGGTAGCTGGGAGCAGCTCTGGGGACGCAGGCAGGAGAGAGAAGGGGGAGGGGAGGGCACGCACGAGGTGGGGTCCCCGGGGAGGAAGACCCTCCATCCCCCTGGGCGTCGTCCTGTGGAGAGAGTAACAACAAATCAGAGGTAAATCCACTTCCTGGCAGGAAGCTGAGCCTGAAACCAGATGAAGCCACAGGGGTTCAAAGGCAGAGTGACACCCAAACAAGAGAGCAGCTCTTAATCCCCCATAGTAAGATGAGAATGGGGAGCTCAGGCCCAGGAGGGAGACTGCCCGGCTTTGTTTAACCAGGACTGAAAACACAGCCCTATTGAGAGGCCGGGCCTCCGAGACACAGACCCGGAGGGTAGTTGCCAATTTGAAGGGAGCCCAAGGCTGCCAGCTTTCACCTTTTTAGCTCTGGCCTTGGCAGTAATGAGGCGAAGGGGCAGGACTTTTAACTGGCTGGGTCAGAAATGTTTCCTCATTAGACAAACATTGAGGCGGGGGGAGTGGGCAGGGGATGAGTCTCAACTTGGAACCAAGAGCTTCCAGAAAAGAGGCAGAGCCGGGGGCCTGTGAGGCAGGCTCCTTCCACCCCCAGCCCCGCTGAGTCCCCAGGCCCTTCACCTCCGCTGCAGCCTCAATGCTGCCATCTTCACCAAAGCCTCAAGGGAGCCGGGAGCAGTGTCAGGCGGGCCAGAAGAAGGTCCAGACAGACATGAAGTGACAAACGGGTGGCCAGGGGAGAGGCCTGCCCAGAGGCTAGTTCTTGACCAGTGAGTCAGCACCTGGGCTAAGGTAAACTCGGGGAGGACATCCCTCAGCCGTTGGGCAGACAGGGCCCACGGGAGGGAGGGGTCCCTCTCCTGGGTGGCAGCAGGGCCACATCCTGCTGGGTCTTCTCCAAAACTGTTTGTCAACCTGCTCCCCTCAGGACCTAATTAGGGCTCAGGGGGTGATTCACAGAGAGGAGAAAGGGGATGGTCCAAGCTGAGTGAGGGGATCCCATCCTCTCAGCCACACATCTCAACCAGAGGTCTGCTTACGTTTACTTGATATAGCTTCCCTGTAAGATTTCAGCTAAAGAGACAATCACAGAATCTAGAAATTTTGAAAGGCAACACCCTAAGAGGTAAGATGCTCTGGAGGAAAGATTCATAGATCTCTATTTTCAGGAAAATATCTCTGCCGAGTTGGCATCCAAATGTAATTTATTAAATAAATGCTTATCAAACACCTTGTTTATATGCCCACTAGTTCCACAGAAGATTTGAGGAAGCTTATGAAGAGATGCACATAAAAAGTAGAGAGGTAAATAAATATAAATGGGAATAAATGACCAGGACCAGAGAAAACATACCTTAACAGAAATCCAGACTAGGGAAGAGAAGTCTATAGATGCAGGTGATAAAGTTCTATATATTTACTGTTACTGGACTCCAAAGTGACTTCTGATTTTCCTATAAGGCAGGGCTGTGGCGGGGAGAGGGTCTGGTATCTAATTCTCTTTATCAGAATACAGGAACTATACCAGCTTCTCAGACTAAGCAAAAACATTTTCCACCTTAAAATTTTAGAAGAAATTTTTCACAATGAACATCATATAGGAAGGGCTGTGTAACAGAATTGACTATGTCTTTAGCTGGCTACTGAAGGAACTGGACTCCTTTGGCAGATTCTGGGCTTAGTCAATAAAAACTAAAAACATTAACATTAAAATGCAACTCTATAAAAATAGCTTGTTAGTGTATAGGAATGCAAGAGATTTACTTGTGCATTAATTAATTAATTAATTTTGTATTTAACTGTGCATTAATTTTGTATCCTGCTACTTGACCAGATTCATTGATTAGCTCTAATAGTTTTCTGGTAGCATCTTTAGGATTCTCTATGCATACTATCATGTCATCTGCAAACAGTGACAGTCTTACTTCTTCTTTTCCGATTTGGATTCCTTTTATTTTCCTTCTCTGATTGCTGTGGCTAAACCTTCCAAAACTGTGTTGAGTAATAGTGGTGAGAGTGGGCAACCTTGTCTTGTTCCTGATCTTAGAGGAAACGGTTTCAGTTTTTCACCACTGAGAACAATGTTAGCTGTGGGTTTGTCATACATAGCCTTTATTCTGTTGAGGTAGGTTCCCTCTATGCCCACTTTCTGGAGAGTTTTTATCATAAATGAGTGTTGAATTTTGTCGAAGGCTTTTTCTGCATCTATTGAGATGATCATATGGTTTTTATCCTTCAATTTGTTAATATGGTGTATCACATTGATTGATTTGTGTATATTGAGAATCCTTGCATTCCTGGGATAAACCCTACTTGATCATAGTGTATGAGCCTTCTAATGTGCTGTTAGATTCTGTTTGCTAGTATTTTGTTGAGGATTTTTGTATTTATGTTCATCAGTGATACTGGCCTGTAGTTTTCTTTTTTTGTGACATCTTGGTCTGGTTTTGGTATCAGGGTGATGGTGGCCTCGTAGAATGAGTTTGGGAGTGTTCCTCCCTCTGTTATATTTTGGAAGAGTATGAGAAGGATGGGTGTTAGTGCTCCTCTAAATGTTTCACAGAATTCACCTGTGAAGCCACCTGGTCCTGAGCTTGTTTTGTTTGTTGGAAGAATTTTAATCACTTTCAATTTCAGTGCTTCTGATTGGCCTGATCATACTTTCTATTTCTTCCTTGTTCAGTCTTGGAAGGTTGTACTTTTCTAAGAATTTGTCCATTTCTTCCAGATTGTCCATTTTATGGGCATATAGTCGCTTGTAGTAATCTCTCATGATCCTTTGTATTTCTGCAGTGTCAGTTGTTACTTCTCCTTTTTCATTTCTAATTCTGTCGGTTTGAGTCTTCTCCCTTTTTTTCTTGATGAGTCTGGCTAATGGTTGATCAATTTTGTTTATCTTCTCAAAGAACCAGCTTTTAGTTTTACTTACCTTTGCTATTGTTTCCTTCATTTCTTTTTCATTTATTTCTGACCACCCTAGGTCTGAAGTGGGTCTCTTGTAGACAGCATATATATGGGTCTTGTTTTTCCATCCATTCAGCAGTCTGTGTCTTTTCACTAATGATGAAATAGCTGAATGAGAAATTAAGGAAACACTCCTGTTTACCATTGCAACAAAAAGAATAAAATACCTAGGAATAAACCTACCTAAGGAGACAAAAGACCTATATGCAGAAAACTATAAAACACTGATGAAAGAAATTAAAGATGATACAAACAGATGGAGAGATATACCATGTTCTTGAATTGGAAGACTCAACATTGTGAAAATGACTATACTACCCAAAGCAATCTACAGATTCAATGCAATCCCTATCAAACTACCAATGGCATTTTTCAAAGAACTAGAACAAAAAATTTTACAACTTGTATGGAAACACAAAAGACCCCGAATAGCCAAAGCAATCTTGAGAAAGAAAAACGGAGGTGGAGGAATCAGGCTCCTGGACTTCAGACTATAATACAAAGCTACAGTAATCAAGACAGTGTGGTACTGGCACAAAAACAGAAATATAGATCAATAGAACAGGATAGAAAGCCCAGAGATAAACCCATGCACATATATATGGTCACCTTATCTTTGATAAAGGAGATGAGACTATACAATGGAGAAAAGAACCTTTTCAATAAGTGGTGTGGGAAAACTGGGCAGCTACATGTAGAAGAATGACATTAGAACACTTCCTAACACCATATACAAAAATAAACTCAAAATGGATTAAAGACCTAAATGTAAGGCCAGACACTATAAAACTCTTAGAGGGAAACATAAGAAGAACACTCTTTGACATAAATCACAACAAGATCCTTTTTGACCCACCCCTTAGAGAAATGGAAATAAAAACAAAGCAAAACAAAACAAACGGGACCTAATAAAACTTAAAAGCTTTTACACAGCAAAGGAAACCATAAACAAGACAAAAAGACAACCATCAGAATGGGAGAAAATATTTGCAAACAAATCAACGGACAAAGGATTAGTCTTCAAAATATGCAAGCAGCTTGTGCAGCTCAATCAAAAAAACAGACAACCCAATCCAAAAATGGACAGAAGACCTAAATAGACATTTCTCCAAAGAAGATATACAGATTGCCAACAAACACATGAAAGGATGCTCAACATCACTAATCATTAGAGAAACGCAAATCAAAACCACAATGAGGTATCACCTCACACCGGTCAGAATGGCCATCAACAAAAAATCTACACACAATAAGTGCTGGAGAGGGTGTGGAGAAAAGGGAACGCTCTTGCACTGTTGGTGGTAATATAAACTGATACAGCCACTATGGAGAACAGTATGGAGGTTCCTTAAAAAACTAAAAATAGAACTACTATATGACCCAGCAATCCCACTACTGGGCATATACCCTGAGAAAACCAAAATTCAAAAAGAGACATGTACCACTATGTTCTTGCAGCACTATTTACAATAGCAGTGTTAAAGAAAAAAAAAAAAGGTTGTTGGGGAGTTCCCTGGTAGCCTAATGGTTAGGATCCCAGGCTTTCACTGCCGTGGCCTGGGTTCAATCCTTGGGGAGAGACTGAGATCCCACAAGCTGCAGCACGGCCCCAAAAAAAGCAAAAGCATGTTGATGAATATTCAAGATAAAACAACCTGAAAGAGTTGCTTTAGTTTCCTCCAAGTGTAACCCATCTGTCTTAGTTTGGGTTCCCCTAGAAGCAGGAATTCTTTTCTTTTAAGAAAAGAATTCAAATACATGTCATTTACTTGAGATACAATGCCAGTAAACAACAGTAGAGGGTAGACAAGTGAGCTAAAGAAGGAAAAGAGACCCCCCTGAAAGATGTATTATCAAGTCAGTTGCTAAAAAGGGAAATTAGAGCCTACGCCATTGGAAATTCAGGGCTTGTGGAGCAGTCTCAGAGTCATCCTACCTGAGTGGGGAGGGAGCCGGGGCATTTGTATACCAACTCCCATCAGTCATTGGTTGAAAACTGCTCCTGGGAGCATTAATTCCCAGGCACTTCCAGCCTGCCACGCAGGTGGACAGAGCAGGCCCCAGCAGGCAGAGAAATCCCTCAGGCAAAGAGAGGCAGGTGCTGGCAGGGGCATGTGGGCCAGTGTGCCTTGAAGTGGTACAGGCCAAGGAGGTGTGGGAGGGTGCTGACAGCATCTGCTACACCATCCTGCTCTGGTCACATCAGCCTGGGGAACACACGGTGACATCCCAGCAAAAACAGTCTACATCCTCCTGGCTCTTGTTCAGACCCGCGGATGCAGGACTTCTAGTTCTCTGCAAAGTCTTCCCATAATTATTCCTAGGAGAACCCAGGGAGTGTCTCACATGCACTCACAAACCAGTCCAATCAGCAGGGCATCCACTGGACACTGCCACCTCTGCTGGTATCAGCTTATCCTAAATCCCACGTCAGCTGCCTTTTCTGTCGGGCCCCAGCAGCATCACAGGGAGCGCCAGACCCGTTCAGCATCATAGTCTACGCTGGACTTTGACCCTCTTTCCCTTCGCGTTCAGGGTGAGATGGAGCTCTCAGAAAGCCCTCAGAACACCGCACTGTGCTCTCAACTGAAAAGGAGAAAATGCCTTTCTCTCCATTGCCTCGTATTGTATTAGAAATCCACCAAAGCAAGGCAGTCTGTGTCCCGATAGCGAGCAAAATTACAATGAAAACAACTCTTTCGATTTTTATGTGAAGCTACCCCTCTTCCTTTCCGAGGCCCAGACAAGGCAGGGGACAACCCAAAGAATATTGTATACATGATTATTCCTCCCTGCCCAACAGGCTGTATCAGGAAATCCTCTCTCTTCCCCTTCGACACCAAGCTTTGTGAAGAGATAAAAACCTGCCTTCCTCTCTTTTCCCTTGGGATTATTTCCTGGGAGGTGCCTTGGTCCTTCATGCAAATAGACTTCTAGATGGCCTGCCTCACCAGTTTGCCAAATTTGCTTAGGCTTGTCTCAAATTGCAATGGTAGATACAGCTTAGACCAGAACTGGAACCTCTGCTTGAAGAAGATAGAAATTTTTTAATTTGAAGAAATGGATAAATTCAGTATTTCTCAGGTAATCTTCCATAAATGTCACCTTTGAAAGATGACGGATGGCAGGTAGTTCAATATTATATTCCATAAAGAGACCCTGCAGTGCAGATGTTCTTTGTTGCTGAATGGGATTAGATCCATTTGTACAGAAACCAGCTGAGCAGGTAACAATTTTGGTATTGTTTTTAAGGTGTCTAACCAGGACTCTCACGAGGGTGGAGTGTCACAGGGGAAAGCTGGAGGAGTGCTCCCGAGTAAAGCTTTCTAAGGATTTTTCCTTAGAAACTCATTTCGTTATAGTCCATGAACAAGTGGTCAATGAATTTCCCAAAGTTCAATGTGGTAGAAACTATCCTACCTTTTCCATCAAAGCATTCCTCATGGCAAAGGCGTGTGCATGGATTCTTCATTATGTAAGTGTCTCCGAGTCCCTGCAGTTTCTGAGGCTACATAGGGGAGAAAAATGTCATCATAATGTGAAAATATTCTTTGATGAATGGACCACTTATATAATTAGCCTCCCTCCTAAGCCTAGCATTCATCTCTACATTCCCTCTCACGCCTGCATTACATCTGAGTCATTGTTTGTAAGTCTGCCTGGTGGTCTGAGTGGTAGATGTGGTGAATATCTGACCCAAAAATGCAAAGATGACGGCAATCTGGCACAAAATGCAGGATTTCGTGAAGTCAAGGAAAGTGGTGTTAGATAACCACTGAAACTCATGCAAAGCCCTTAGAAAATAACAGGTCACTCATAATTACAGAGAAAATTGACAAAATTGTTAACTTGATAGGTGTTCTAAAAGATAATTTTTGAATAACAAAGGATTTAACTCTCTTGAGAATGCTGACAGGCATTTAGAACATTTTGCAAACATAACCTTCTTTATGGTCTTGCTGTGAAAGTCAAAAGGGAAAGGAAGTTTTCTAGAACTACCATTCGACCCAGCAATCCCACTACTGGGCATATACCCTGAGAAAACCATAATTCAAAAACAGTCATGTACCACAATGTTCATTGCAGCTCTATTTACAATAGCCAGGACATGGAAGCAACCTAAGTGTCCATTGACAGGTGAATGGATAGAGAAGATGTGGCACATATATACAATGGAATATTATTTAGCCATAAAAGGAAATGAAATTGAGTTATTTGTAGTGAGGTGGATGGACTTAGAGTCTGTCATACAGAGTGAAGTAAGTCAGAAAGAGAAAAACAAATACCGTATGCTAACAATATATATGGCATCTAAAAAAAAGGTTCTGAAGAAACTAGGGGCAGGACAGGAATAAAGACACAGACTTAGAGGATGGACTTGAGGACACAGGGAGGGAGAAGGGTAAGTTGGGACAAAGTGAGAGAGTGGCATGGACATATATACACTCCCAAATGTAAATAGATAGCTAGTGGGAAGCAGCCTTAGCACAGGGAGATCAGCTCGGTGCTTTGTGACCACCTAGAGGAGTGGGATAAGGAGGGTGGGAGGGAGACGCAAGAGGAAGGGAATATGGGGATATATGTGTATATATAGTTGATTCACTTTGTTATAAAGCAGAAACTAACACACCATTGTAAAGCAATTATACTCCAATAAAGATGTTTAAAAAAAAAAAAAAGGAAAGGAAGGTGATGTCTCACACCATGTTGCCAAACATCCTTCCAAAGCTTAAATCATCATTTGCTTTTTAAAGAAATACTGCATGATTGCAATTATAACTTAACATATTGTTAAACATGCGGTAAAATGAACTTATTTTTCACATTTTTTGTATGATTTTCAATATAAAAATTTAATCTACCCTTTTCCCCCTACTATTTACTATGAAATATTTGGTCCTCATTCTATGTGGATTCACTTTCAGTGACCATTTCCCAGGAACAATTACCCTCCAATAATGAAAAATCTCTGTGTAGCCTGAGGAGTCTGAGACAGGTAGCTTGTCAATAGCACGAAATCCCTTTAAAGTTTCACACTTTCTCTTAAAATTTCATAAAACTATTTTTATACTCTGTAATTGCTTCTGATAAATTACTACCTGTTAAATTACTCGCACTTCTCACTACCAGTCTTTATGAAAAGGATACCCTCAGAAAATGAGCCTTACTCATCCTCTGGTTTTACATCCCCCTGTGGCATGTTGCCTATCTCCCTCATGATGTTATGAACTCCATTTGAAAAGCATGGCCATAGAGGATGATCAAAATTACTTTGGTCTTGACAATGTCCAGAGGGGAATGTTGTCATCAACTACTGTACCCCGTCATAGAAAAATCGAAAAAATTCTCCCTTAGAAGATCTAGCTTGGAGCAATGCTTTCATCGCTCTGCAAAGAAAATTAATTGTAAATGTACTCCTAAATTTCTAGAGTGATTAATCTGATCTGTGGGATTATCCTAGGTGAGCCAGTTCAATTTTGGGGGATGATATCTGCCCCAGATAGTAATTCTGTTTTAGAACAGCAGTAAGTACCCAACATGGTAGGATTCCAGGACCCTTGGTCCCTTCAATTTATCTACTCCTAATTATGGCAACAGAAGGCCTATCACATCTTCAGTTAAAGGACTCCTTCCTCCTCTCCTATTTCTAAAGCAAGAATATTCATCCCTGTGTAATCCCAGAGAAGATTATTGGGGTACATGTTTTTAAAGTTTTAAATTTAAAAGGTGGGGGAGGACAAAAGAGAAAAAAGAAATCAGAATGGTGTTGTGGTTTAGAATGTTCTAAATTGTCATTTGCTCTGATTCCTGAGGACTTCGATTCTCATGGTGGCATCCAATGAAAGATTTATATGAACATTGACAACCAGGGATCTATCCTGTTCTTATCTGATCCATTTTCTGTCCATTGAGTCAAGGCCAATGAGAAGCTAGTGGAAACCTCAAACAACCTGACATTGGCTTTGACAGATTCCTTCACAACCACAGAGAGAAAATCAGCGACTCAAGTGAGTGGCTGGGCTTGAAAACCCCAGTTGCTCCCCAAGTAAACCATTCCCCAGGAAACACAAAACTATGACTTGCTAAGAAGAAAGAATGAACAATTTTACTGAATACAATTTCTTTCATTTTACTGCTGTAACAGAAAGGATATTCCATATCATCAAATGCTGCAAAAAAAGGTTGAGTAAGATGAAAGCTGAAAAGAACCTGTAGGGTCTCTGTTCAGTTAGAGGAGAGTGTCTGAGCCCTGGATACTCACATGGGAGATGACGCCTGAACTACTGTCAGTTTCCTCTCCCAAGCCTGCCTGAGACCACTGGTATTTGAAGACTGGCTAAAGGGTGTGCTGGTCAATCATATCATAAAACAAATCCAGGTATCAAGCTGAAGGTGGTCTGGTTTAATGGAAAGGGGTTGAACCTTATGGTGATTCCACCACCTCTGGCTGTGTGGCCTTGGCACAATCGTTCACCCTTTCTGTTTTCTCATTTGTAAAAGGAGGGTGATAACATCTGCTTTCCAGGCTGTCGTGAGGATTAGAAATCTTCCAGCCTTGTTTCCGTTAAAAGCGTCGTAAAAGAAACTGATTTTCATCACGAGAAGACTATATTTCTAGACTACAGAAGTTTAGTTCCCAGAGAAATGCTTTCATTAAGCAATGTTTTAATGTCTTCATATCAGTTGTTATTGAGGATTATCATAAGAATTCTGCATAACGTCGTTCATTCTGGGTCCTTGTGATTCTTTGCCTGGATAGGACAAATTGCTTTGAATTTGGCACTCAAAATAGGTTTCCTATTTTTGTTTGCTTTTTATCAATGAGAATCACAGTGTTTCCATTTTTGTTTAGTTGCCAGGAAGCCTAGGACTAAATGAAATACAATATAAGTCTTTGTTTTCCTCTTCCTCCCTATATGGTTTTGGGGGTTTCATTTCTATTTTAAGCCTCATTTTATACGTGTATATTACCATTACTATTACTTCTACTACGCCTACTGCTACTGCTTCTGCTGCTACTACTATGTAGCATACGGATAGTGACGATGTCAAATTTTACCTGAGCCCTCAGATCCTGGAAAGCAGTGAAAGTTAAGAAATCCCCCCATCTTTTGTGCTCCAGAAGATGGCTACTGAAAAGTCCCACCCTTCCCCACGTGACTAAGAAAGACTTCACGATGCTCTTGTTTACCTGTGACAAGGCCAGATACACACCCTCAGAATTCCCTTTCCTTGCCTCAAAAAAATTATCCAAAGAGCTTATTCCCCACCCGCCCCCCTCCATCAATCAGAACAAAATGTTCATCACTGGAACTCTGGTTACACTCTTCTCCCTCCTCCAGGACCCTGAACTTCTGCCCACCCTCCGCCAGCCAACTGCCCTGAGAATAGGCTGGTCTCAGGGTAAAACATTCTCTGATCTGCTGTCCCCTAATTCAACCTTTTCAGTCATCCCACTTCCCTACCCCTGGTTCTTTCCAGCCTTGTTTACTCCCCTTTGGAAAGGAAAATCCCTTTTTTTGCCCAACCCTTAAGATGCTTGCAAATCTCACAATCAACAATGTTCTTCTACTACAGCAGTCCCTTCCCCTCCCCCAACCTGGCAATACTCCTTCCCGAATAAAGTCCATCCTTACGAAGTCTGGATTTGTATTTTCTTTGAAAATAGTCATTTGCCTATAACGAGTAGGTACACACTTAAATATACATACAAATAATCTCATTTAAGTTCCATGATAACCACACAGTAAGGTCCGTTTTCTAACTACCAAATTCAATTTAACAGTGAGGAAACAGAATCTCAAGGAATGACTGGCCAAGGGCTTCCCTGGTGGCGCAGTGGTTGGGAATCCTCCTGCCAATGCAGGGGACACGGGTTCGAGCCCTGGTCCGGGAAGATCGCACGTGCCGCAGAGCAACGAAGCCTGTGGGCCACAGCTGAGCCTGCACTCTAGAGCCCGCGTGCCACAAGTACTGAGCCCATGCGCCACAACTACTGAAGCCCGCACACCTAGAGCCTGTGCTCTGCAACAAGAGAAGCCACCACAATGAGAAGCCCTCGCACTGCAACGAAGGCCCAATGCGGCCAAAAATAAATAAGTAAATAAAATAAATTTATATTAAAAAAAAGGAAATGACTGGCCAGTTGGTGAAGTAGAGACCTGAAGATTCTCTGTCTTGAAGTCCTGGGTTACTGTTGGTCCTCCGTCACTGACCTTTCTTGGACATGGACAAGCTGTGTATAAAGCCACGCAGTCTCTCTGGCATGTTATGCCCTGCCCAGATGTGGTTACTCACATGTGTCATGGTGCTTGGTGTGTGTTTATTTGTTTCCCCAGGAGCACACGGCTGGTCTGGTGGTTAAGGACATTCTGCCTGTGAAGACAGGGGATAACCCCACGCACGGAGACCCTCGTGGAGTAACCTCTCTCTATGTGCAAGCGTCATCGCTGGGCATCAGGTCGGATGTGTGACTGGTTCCAAAAGCATTTTAGGTTGACCTTAGTTACTTCACCTAATCTGTCAACAACCTAATGAGGCAGGTGATTATCTCCATTGTCCAGATGAGAAAACTAGGGTTAATCCCTGGATGGCTCTGTCCGTGGTTCCAAAAATAATAGTAACTATACATCAGAGACAAAAAGAACACTGTGAGTTATGTATTATTATCCCCATTTTTTTGAGGAAGAAATCAGAGAAATTAAATAATTTGCCCCAAATACTGCAGAGCCCGGTCTTTACTGGACTCTTCTGAGCTCTTCTTCTTTTCCTCCCCTCCTGCTCTTACTTCTGTTCTTTGTCTTTTTGTTTTTTTTAATAACCATTTTCCTGGCACATAGTTTAAAGATACCACAAGTTCTGCAAGGCTTGATAAGAAATACGGCAGAGCTCCTGCCCCAGTCGGTTCCTGCTTCAACTCCTTTTAACTGATTCTTTCCCTTCATATTGCTAAGTAGCGAGCTTACATCACTACTTCTAATTTTTCAGTGTCAGACTTTTCTTAAAAATTTTTAATGTAGGCATCGCTTTATTCCCCATTATGGAAGTGGAGGATTTCTCTCTCTTTGGCCAAATCCTTCTGCCCTTTTTGCCACACACCCACGCACGTTTCCTGCCGTTTCCCAGTGTAATTAGATCATGATTTTGGTTAGATCAACATTCAATATTTACCTTATTATGAATATATAAACACTATTCACAGCCAGGTGCTAAGTATATAATGATTGTTTTCCTTTTCCTGCTAAATTTTTCTCTTGGAGTTAAAAATCACTTTGTCTTTGTTTGTTTAGTTGTTTCGTTCTATGTATTTGTCACTAATTTAGTGACAAACTCTTCCCACATTGAATGTTGCCTCCCAATCATCCCAAATGCTGAAGCTCCTTAGGTACTTTATTCATCTCATTTTCTTGAAGAGATGGTCCTGGAGCTTCTGGCTGGACCAGTCTGGACCGGGTGCTTCCCAGGCTGGCTGCAAAGCTGCTGACTTGGGTTCTCTCCTCACTGTCTAACTGGGGCCTCCCTCCTCTCTCATACAGGGTCCTCTTTTCCCTGGGCGCCACGTTTTCTTCCTTGGTCTACTCCCAGATTTTTGGTGGAGCATATGCTTCACAGTAGCTTCCTGAGGTGGAGCCTATGGGAGACAAAATTTGGAGACATAACAGAAAATATCTTCCTTCTACCCTCACACTTGATGGAGAGTTTAGTTGAGTAGAAAAATTCTAGGTTGGAAGTGGTTGCCCTTCTCTGTAGTCTCCTCACTTCCATTGTTGTCGGGAGGTCTACTGTCATTTTGATTCCTTTATATGAAACCCGCTTCTTTTCTCTGGAACCTTGTAAGATACTTTCTTTGTCCCTAACACACTGAAATTTCATCATGGTATAGCTTTCTGTGTTTTGGTTTTTATAATTCATTGGTTGTTCCGGGCATTCAGTTAGCTCTTTCAGTATGGAAACTCATATCTTTAAGACTGGGGAAATCTCCTTGAATGATGCTTTTGATTATTTTTAACCTCCCTTTTCTCTATTCTCTGTTTCTAGAATTCCTGTGATTTGGAGGTTAGCGCTAATGGATACATCTTCTGATTTTCTTTTTTTCTTCTCTCCTAACTTTCCCCTCTACTTGCTGAGTAATTTCCTCAACTTATTTTTCAATCATCATAAGAAAAGTTTTAAAATTTTCTTCTATCACATTTAATTTTCATAAGCTCTTTTTTGCTCTGAGAATTCCTGTTTTCTATAGCATCCCATTCTTAACTTTTAGATGCAATACCACATCTTTCTAAGAATATGAGTTTTCTTCTTCTCACATAATCTGTTTTCTCCAAGATGTTTTTGTCTTCTGTTTGTCTGTTGGGCCTTTGCTTTTTCATGTTAAAATTTCTTCAAATATCTAGTGCTTCTTGGCTGACCGCGTAGGACTGAATACTGAAAGGCTGCATGGAGTGTTTATCTGTGCACGGGTAGGGCTTCTCAACTGTAGGTTTCACTGTAGGGTGCTCTGGCTGGGACATTCCTTTGGGAAATTCTTGATGTCATCTGATAACACTTCTCAGAAAAACTTTATCGTGGTCTCCTGCCTGGAGAGTATAAGCCTGGCTTTCAACATTGAGGGGAAGAAGGCTGGTGGTCTCAACATTCAGTCTGTAAACTTGCACTTGATTCCCGTGTGTTCATGTACTTGCTAATAGTGCATGATACCCCCAGTCTAGAAACTGTTTTATCTCCCCTCCTCTAGAAAGGTCTGGTCTTTGCTAGGGATGGGAACATAGAGTAGGGGAAAGGATCTGGGGCTTACTGCTTTTTGAGCAAACTTTTAATCTCCTTGTTTTCAGCGCTAACTTTGTCCCTCTCCCTTCTAGAATTATCTTATATCGCTAATTCCCGAGTCTTTGGGGGTTCTGAGATATGATTTGGAGTTTTTGTGTGTGAGTTAGGATTTAACTTTCTCAGCCCTGCTTAGACAGTTTCCACTTATTAATATGGCATTTATTAAATGTGCATTCTAGCCTCCAGAATTTTGTTGCTGTTGTCTCCTTTCCCATGTCTTTGTGGATTTATACTTTTGTTTGTTTATTTGTTTCCTTTAGTCTTTGTTTTAATGGGATTTCAGGAGGAATGAAGTTAAGGAGCGTGTTTAATCTGCCATCTTTAACCAGAAGTTCAAGCCCATGCTTGGATATGATCTCCACTGTTCTATACTGCCTGCCAAGACACAGCCATAATGATGGTGATGATGATAAAACAGTTGTTCAGATTTTATGATCTGTCAGATACTATTTTAAGCATATGGATACTAACCATACACTAGCTGGGTCACTGTGAAAGCTTGGTGTCCCCTTAATTTTGGTTTCACCCCTACCAGCTATTTAACTAACTTCTCTCTGCCTCAGTGTCCACATCTGTAAAATGTGGCTACTAAATGGTACCTATCTGCCTTTCAGGGCTACTGTTCAGATTATGTATATGAGGCATGTAAAGTTCTCAGCACAGCGTCTAGCAAATAGTAAGCATTCAGAAAAACAAAAAACGCTTAAGATAGAGAAAACAGAAAGACCCTTCCCAAAAGTCGTGTGTGTGTGTGTGTGTCCAGGGGTGAGTGTGACTTTGGTGACACTGTCAGGGAGACAGACCCAGGGTGGGGGAGGAAGCTGACATTCTGAGGCCCCAGGGACCACCCTGAGATGCCCAAGTCTCCACGTGTGTCCCTCACCCCCCGTGATTTGACATTTCTCTGTCTCTCTGGCTCTGCCTTTCTTCCTCACCATACTTCTCTCCATGTCCCAACCCCTCTGTTAATATCTTACTGTGTCTATGTGTATTTGCTCATTTAACCCACGTGGAAACCCTATAAGGAAAGTATTTCTATCTTCCTTTGCAAATAAGGAAATCAAGGCAGAGAGGAACCATGCCCAAGGTCACACAATACATGGAACCCAGGGCCTGTGCTCTTCACCCAGGCTGCCCTTAATTTTCCCCAGTGTCTCCCTTGTCTGTCTTTTGGATCCTCCTCTCTTCTGCCCCCAAACCTAGTGACATTTTTGTTTGCATTCTCATTAGATTTTTTTCTTCTCCATGAGCCCTTCTCATGCACACACCTCCTGTCTCATCACTGCTTGGTTTCTTGCTCCCAGTGGGGTTTTCCAACATGCCTTGGGCTCAGAAGCCTAATATGTAGAAGTGGGGCTCGGCAGAACTTCAGGAAGTCCCCCTCAGAGTACAGTCTGAAAACCATTGCCCTGGAGATGCAGTCTCACCCCTCCCTTACAGAGCAGACAGTCAAGAAGCCCCCTGCTCCGGGTCACGCAGTGGGTACATGGCAGAGCCCTGGTCTCCTGCTACTTCCCCATCCTGTTTCCACCACCAACACTCCTGACCCTACCACATCAGCTACAATCAGGTGTGACGTCCGCTTGCCTTGTCTTGTCGTGGGTACCCACACGTGCTTGAAGACCACTGCCGTTCTTCTGTGGTCTTGTCTCCCACCACCTGGCGACCGAGAAACTGATCTCTGCGGGGAGATCCGTTGCGGCAGACCATCACCCTCCTCTTTGGGGGTGATTGGTCTATGGGACCAGCCAGAATCCCTACCTTCGCTCCCAGGAAGCACCTTCTCCTGGTCTGAGCGCCCCACCCGTCTCCTCTCCCCAGCTACCCCCTGTCCTTCAGCAGATCTTGTTAATTCCCTTCACTGACGGTAGGCGTGAGGCACAGAGGGGCAGGGGAAAGAGATCTGACACTCAGCTCTACTTAGCTCTTAGCTTTCTACACATGACTTCATTTATTCCTCACTCTCATCCCCATTTTATATTATGAGAAACCAAAGTCCAGAAAGGCTTATGAAGAGAATGTTCCTAAGTGCTGCCAGGTCATACAGCCAGAAAATGCTGGAACTGGAATTGCTCTCATCCCTACTTCAGAACAAGTGAGACTGGGTAAAGGGGATCCCAGGAGTGAGCAGGAGGGAAGCTTCTGATGCGGATGCTCAGAGGGTACCTGGAAAGAGTGGAATGGTGAAGAAGGTAATGGAATCAGACCATATTAGGCTGGATGGACATTGTAACTCTGAGTGCTGTGCATTGTGGGGAAAGTGCTGTGGATTGTAGGGAGATGCTCAGGCATTGGGATCAGTGCTGGGGGCTTCTACTGACATAATTACCTGAGCACCTAACGCCTAGCAGGACCCCCAGATCTCTTTGCTGTCCTTGGGTGCTGGGCAGAGGCTCTGGAGCTAGGACTTATCATGGGCAACCCTGGCAGCTGAGGGCTCAGTGTCAGCGGAACCCAGGAGCAAGGAAGAGGGCGGCTCCCTAGGTGGGCTGGGGCCTCCACAGAGTAGACAGCTGTGGCCTCCAAAAGGCAGCCGCTCCAAAGGCTGCATTGTTCTCTTTTTCTTCCTCTGGGACTCCAGGATCAGGATGAGGGAAAGGGGCATTTGGGCAGGAACCTGGTTTACATTTCAGATAGAGAGTCTAATTGATTCGGACCTGAGCCTCTTCACTTTTCATTACCCCCAGGAGCCACTGAGTTCCTTTTATGTTCCAGGAGACCCAGACCTCTCCCTCACCAGTAAGACTCTGGGTTAACCCATTCCTGGCCCTCAGATGTATGTGTCCCCAGGCCAGCGTTTGCTGGCAGAGGAGGGGGTGGTGGGGAGGGGTCCCCAGAATCAGCAAGTTACAGAATCAACACCCATTCCGTTCCTGCACTTCAGGCTCTCTCCTTCCTCATGGCCGCATCCCTGCTGCCGTCTGGCCTGGATTCCCCTTGATTCCCACCACCTCCATCCTTTGCTCCTAGACTGGACAGGTGCTTAAAGAAGACCACTTCCTGGGCAGTTTGAAGGTCAGGGCTCTTATTTTCCTGTGTGTGATTTTGTGCAGGGTCGTTTAATTTTTTTGTCCCGCATGTTCCTTATCTGCAGACTATGAACATTGGGCCTTTTCCTTTCTGTGGATATTATTTTTTTTTTATACAAAAGCAATATAGCCTCTGGTAAAAAAACTTTTTAAAATATGTACATATGTAGAGATCATCCTATTAACAGTTTGGCGTAAAGTTTTTCAAACTTTTTATTTATTTATTTTTTAATTTTTATAGGAGTGTAGTAGATCTACAATGTTGTGTTAGCTTCTGCTGTACAGCAAAGTGAATCAGATATACATATACATACCTCCACTCTTTCTAGATTCTTTTCCTGTATAGGTCATTACAGAGTATTGAGTAGGGTTCCCTGTGCTACACAGTAGGTCCTTATTAGTTACCTATTTTATATATTGGTGTGTATATGTCAATCCCAATCTCCCAATTTTTCTCTCCCCTTACCTTTCAAGCTTTTAAAAAGTGAACTTTAAATACTTAAATATATATAGATGTATAGGGTTTTAGTTTGCTTTGTTTTACATAAATAATACTATACAGACTGCTCTGAAACATGTTTTGCTTAATATATTAAGGATATTTTCCATCTAAAGATATACAGTTCTTCTTCAATCTTTTTAACAGCTGCATAGGTTTCCATAAGAGGTACCAAAATTTACTCACCTGTTTCCCTATGGATAAACAACAGAATGTGTCTACATGCTGTAATGAACTTGCTTTGTAGAAGACTCAGTGTGGGGTGATTGCCTAGCTCGGGGTTCAAATGGAGGCCACGTATGTGATCACCCTCTGTCTTGGGGAGCCGTTTCCTCTTTCTGCATCCTTTAACCTGTAGTCCAAAGATTCACAGGGTCATGCTGTTTCCAGGGCCACCATCATGGGTCCTAGGGTGGTGAGCACCCCTCAAGCTGGACCAATGTGGAGTCGGTTCCCAGGATCCTTCACACCAACCTGATCCAGAAGAGAGAAGCGCTGTTTTCTTTCTGGTTAGGAAGCTGGGATGACAAAAACCAGGAGCTGCCAGAAGGTCTGAGTGAATAAAGCCACCACACAGAATAGTAGAAATTAGGGATACATCCCTTCTTTTTAATCAAAGGTCTATATCATTTCTGAGGTCCCTCAGCCCCTCCCATTCTGTGACTCTGAGATGGGGACTTTGGAGGGGATGCCAGAGCTCCTCCCGGGCTTCCTTTCTGCTCCATCAAAGTCTCCTTCCTGTGACCCCTAGCTGGGAGCCCCCGAAGCCTTGGTAGGCCAGGGGTCTGCCTGGGAAAGCCCTCTCCTCTGTCCTTGTCTCTTGGGTCTTCCCACTGTAGTCTCCAGTGTCTGCTCACTGGAATGACATCTGTAACACAGAACTGACTCGTTTGCGAGGCGTCGTCTGAAAACTATCACCAGTTGCTTACATCTCAGTGTGGCTTTCAGATCTTTTCATAAGAGCAAGTAGAAGGCAGGGGTATCAAGAGAACACCAGGCATATTCAATCAGTCGACGAACATTTACTAAGTGCCCCCAATACTTCGGGCACTGGGGATAGAAAGTTTCCGAGCTCCTGGTCCCCACAGGGTGGGCTACTTTAGCTCCTGGCTCCCTGACATCTTCTCCATCTCCGCTCCTGCCAACATCTGAGGCAACTGGAACATCCATGTGAGCATGCCATCTAATAGCCTTAAACCTCTTGCTCCCAGAAGCTTCTGCCTCCTCCGTTCCTCCTTCCCTTCCTGCATAGGGTTCTTCTAAGGATCAAACGATCTAGTGTGTATAAATGTGCTTTGTGAACGGTAAAGCACTGCACTGCTCACGCCAGGAAAAGAGGAAGTGCAGGGAGCATGGAGGAGGTGGGAGGGGAGGGGGCAGCGGATAATTGAGAGGGCAGAGAAGGGCAGCCCCAGAGGACCCCACACTGGTAGAACTGGGCTGGGGAGGGGAGGTTACGAGCTTCGGAATGCAGAAAGCATTCAGCCGTCATCCCAGGAGGCAGACCCCCCAATCCCGGCATTATCCATCTCCCCGAGGGGGCGGCCTCAGCAGGTTTCTGTGACGCGTCTCCAGAGGCAGCTGCCGAGTCCTGGCATCCTCTCCCATGGGACATCCGTCTGCCTGTCTATGCACCCATCTCTCCCAACCCTGAGGAGCAGGCAGGAGGCTCAGCCGAACTCCCTTCCCTCCCTCTGCCTGTTTCTCAAATTTCCCGAGATGGACAACGGGATGCCTGCAACTGGGACAGCATCGTTGGGGGTGGGGTGTATGGATTTGGACTTCCTACCCCCCACCCCACGACCACCGCAAGGGCCACAGCAGGGCAGGCTGGGCCAGACAGCTTGGGGATGCACGGCTCCCCCAAGGCAGGGCTGGGATATCAAAGCTGGAAGCGCAGGGGCATGTCAGCCAGGTTTGTGAGCCCGCTCCCATCACGGCATGAACGGCTGGCTGTACAAACCGCATTCGCCGCGCTCCCAACCTGCATTCCCGATTGGTCACAGCCTGGCCCCAGCTGCATGCCTGGGACAGAGGAGGCAGAGGGGCCTGGCCTCTTTGTTCTTCCCGAATCAGGACTGGAACCATGACAGGCTGATCGCATTACCCAGCTGAGGTCAGCCGGGCAAGAATGACCCCTTCCTGCTCCTCCCCCACCTCAGCGAGACAGGAGCGCCCACCCTGCACCACCTAGCTCCCTTACCTGGATCCTTATAACAGGCTCCAGTGGGTCTTAGCTGAGGAAGGAAAATCTCCCAAACCACAGCTCTGCTGTCTCCGTCCGAGGTCAGATGCTGGGAGCAGTGCCCAGACCCTCATTCCAGGTCTTGTCCAATTTCAGGCCATCTCCAAGGGCTGCAGCTGCTCTGGGTGGGCCCAACTGTCCTGTTTGTCGTTGGACCTCTCAGAACCTACATGTACCTAAGTGGCATTTAAGACCTGGACTCAGTATCAGAACAAACCCAAGTTTCAGAGTTATCATAGATTAGAAGCTATTCTGTCATAAGCCCCATTTGAACCACTGCCCACTTTGCCTGGGTAAAGCCTTACACCTCCTCTCCTGTCCTATGCCTGGTTACAAAAACGCAAACTTTGACATCTGGCTTGCCTGGTATGACATCCTGGCTCTGCCAGTTACTTGCTGTGTGACCTCGGATGATTTACTTACCTTCTCTGGGTCTCAGTTTCCTCCTTTGTAAAACTAGATAACTGTGAAGATGTAGTATGGTAGGTTTCTGGCATGCTGTAGACACATGACCAATGTTACTTTTCCTGCTCTCTTCCTTCTCTCTGGAATGCGTGGCCTCAAGCAGAGTCTTCCCAAAGTAGCTAATACCCTTTCTTCCTTTCTCTGAATTCCTAAAGCCCCAAGGGTGAGGGCCACGCTCTCTGGAGATGGCTAGACACAACTTACCCTGCGTCGTTCTGAATAGTTTTCTGTGTCAGTCTGTGTCTCCCCAGCAAGCTTGTTGGCATTCCAGGAAAGACCTTTTACTTTGTTATTCGTTTAACAAATATGCATTGGACAGAACTGCACAGGCCACTGGGGACTCAGCAGTGGGGAAGGCAGTCAAGTTTCCTGCTCTCATGAAGCTCCTGGTGGAGCGGACAGCCAGGCCACAATCCATCACACGAGGAGTTGCAATAAATTTTCACCGGATGCAATGGGTGCTGTGATGGGAAAGTATAGGCCATCGTGAGAACACAACAGGGAACTCTGGGGTTTTGGGAAGCCTCCTCTGAGTAAATGACATCTAAGCTGAGATCTGAAACATGACAGGGACAAGTGGGAGGAAAACAGTCTGGGTTGAGGAAACAAGGGCAGCTGTGAGACGGTAGGGGACTTTGCAGCCCCATAAGGAACGTGGATTGTGTTCTAAGGGAAATTAGAAGCCGTGGTAAGGTTTTGAGTAGAGGAATGGCATAATCCAGTGTCACTGGGTAGAGAAAAGAAAGGAGGTGGGGTGGAGGGTGGTGGCCAGAATGGAAAATGGTGGGATTTGATAGGCTCCTGGAGCTGCAGTGTAGACTGGAGGTGCAATATCTTTTCTAATCTTCACAGTTACCCTAGTTTTACAAATGAAGAGGCTCAGAGAAGTTAAGTAAGTCATCCAAAGTCACACAGCAAGTAAGTGGTAGAACCAGAATTCAAACAAGGCAGGCCAGATGTCAAAGCTTGTGTTTTTGTAACCAGGAGTAGGACAGAAGGGGAAATGGTAAGACTTCACTCCCAGGCAAAGTGGGCAGTAGTTTAAGAGGAAGGACTGTTGGCCTGGCTTGATAGGGACAGTGGAGATAGAAAGAGGCAGACAGGCCCATAGAGACTACTCCACGGAAGCCCCGTTTATAACTGGGGGCCTGGTGGGCCTGGGAGGACCGTGCATTGTTCTGTTGTGAGTTACAACAGGCTATGTGAACACCCTTGGAATGGCCCACCCATCATGACTGATGGGGTATTTTCAGAGATTTTTCATCACCAAGGACTCCTTTTATTGTTCCCGTTCTCACCCCATGAACTGTTTTGAAGGATTTTTTATTCATTAAATTACTAATTTGCCTTACTGCCTCGTGTTCTAATAAGCAGGCCTACATAACTGTTGATCCAAGCTTCTGATTGCTGGACATAACTACTGTTGGCACATTGAGATGACGCAGTTTCAGCCAAAGTAAAGAAATGTGATGTCTTAGCTAGTCTGAGCAACAATTTTATTCATTTTTCCCAATGAATTTTATTGAGCACATATGAATAAACCATAGCCCTTGCCCTCAGGAAGATTTAAGCCTTGCAGGTGATACAGAAAAGGAAAAAGCCAATTACGATAAAGTATGACAATCTTATGTTCTAGGTAACCACAGGGTTGGATGGGAGATTCAGGAGACACTGAACACAGCCTTGGGAGGTTTTAAGGCCTGAATGTTTGTGTCTCCAGATGCATATGTTGCAGCGGTACACACACACCCCACCATGTGGAGGTATTTGGAGGTCATGAGGGTTGGATGAGGTCATGAGGGTGGGGCCCCCATGATGGGATCAGTGCCCTTATAAGAAGAGACAAAGAGAGCTCTCTCTCCATGTGCACTGGAGAAAGGCCATGTGAGGACATAGCATGAAGGTGGCCATCAACAAGCCAGGAGGAAAGCCCCTACCAGGGGCCAAATTGACCAGAACCTTGATCTTGGACTTTCAGCCTCCAGAATGGTGAGAAATAAGTTTCTATTGAGTAAGCAGCCCAGTCTATGGTATTTGATTATGGCAGCCGAGAAGACTAACACAGGAGGTAAGGTGGATAATTTCCTTTGTCCCTCCAAATCCACTCTACTCCTGACTCACCCTGCCCCAGACCTCAAGGCCTGACTTAGGACTCTATCAGAGGGATTCCTCTGCCGTCCAGCTTCCAGGTGGGTTTTGCCAGTGGGAGGCCTTGGCTGAGGAGGGTGTCAGTTCCCTCTCTGATCAGCCACCATGGAGCCTCTCCTGAAGGCCACAGAACTTGCCAGGCAGCCCCTTCTATCACTTCCAGTCTCGCAGGTTCCAGTCACTGCCCCTTTCCCTTGTCCCTTTAGGCCTCAGGTGGCTGAGGGCTCAAGATGCTGTTGTTAGTATCCCTTAATACTGCCAAGAGCTTTCTTTTTTTAACATATATATGTATCTATTCCTTTACAAATTCTTTTCCCATTTAGGTAAATACAGAATATTGAGCAGCATTCCCTGTGCTGTACAGTAGGTCCTTGTTGGTTATCTATTTTAAATATAGCAGTGTGTACACGTCAATCCCAAACTCCCAAACTATCCATCCCCCCAACCCAGCCCCCCTGGTAACCGTAAGTTTGTTCTCTACGTCCGTGTGTCTGTTTCTGGTTTGTAAATAAGTTCATTTGTATCGTTTTTTTTTTTTAGATTCCACATATAAACGATATCATATTATATCTGCCAATAGCTTTTTCAATAATCCCTTCTTAAACTCTCAATTATCTGGTTGCAATGAGCCATCTGTTCCTGCTGGGAACCTGACATGTAAAAGGTCAGGAAAGCTTCCCAGAGGAATGACGTTTAAGCTGGTATCTGAAGGGTGAGCAGGAGTAAATCTTAGTATAGAAAATATGATTTCTATGAGATGTTTCTATAAACACTAAAATAACTCCCCAACCTCCAAAACTGCCTCCAGGGACACCTGGGGACTTGGCGTGACCGGGTCGAGAATCCCTGGCCTGGAACCTAACGAGGCTGCACGGACCTCAGGGTGCGTAACGTGGGAAGAGAAAAGTTGGGGGCTGCACCCAGCGAGAGTGGTACTGTGTCCCTCCCCTCGGGCACCCGGGACTCCTGTCCTCTCAGAGAGCTGCTGGGATGCTGGTGGAAATGATGCCTCCGGAAGGGACGCCCCCCCACCAACCCCCCCGCCCCCCATCCCCTCCGTGGTCCATCAGGCTGAGGGGGACGGCTGCCGGAAAGATCAGGTTTCAGGACGAACAGGCCTGCTTCCTCCTGCCTGGCAATCGTGGGCGTCAAGACACCTGTCCAGGGCCCACCCCATCCCAGCCCTTCTGGCCCTGTTGTGGGTCTGTCCCGCTCCTCCCTCCCCGCCCCCCAGCCCCGAATCCAATCCCCCTCCCGCTCGCTGTCACTTCCAATTCTGCAATTCCAGTTCATGCTCTTCAGAATGGGGTCTTCCCACCGGCTTAATTCAGCGCCTGTTCATGCCTCTCCCCTCCCCCAGCTTCCGTGTGAGACGTCACGCTGACCTCACCTCGCCTGTCTTTGTGGAGAACACACAGCTTACTCCTGCCGCTGGGCTTTGCCAGGTCCCGTCCTCCACCTCCTGATTCCTGCCGCCTCTGGAGGTCAGCCGTCACCCCTGCCTTGAGGAGGCCCCCAGCCTCCAGACCATCAGTTGCCATCCGCACCGTTGGATGAGGAGTTTAAGGCTACCGCGTACTATTATTTAAATAATAACACGGCTACTATTTATTTCTGCACGTGGTACTTTGTGATGAGCCACGCTCCAAAATCACCCCATCAGGCAGGTGTGGTCATTGCGGTAGCTGAGAACTTGGGTAACTTTCCAGGCTGGGAAGCAGTAGAGGGAAGACTCAACCCCAGATTCCTGTGTCTTAAAGCCCCGGATCTTGCCACTCTCCGCATCGCCTTGCCATGTCTCCCCAGCAGAGTGTAGTTCTCTGTGGATAGAGACTGTACCATGCAGTGCTCCTGTATCCCGTGCCCTGGCAGCCCTGGGCACAAACCATGCCCGCCGCTGAGCAAGTACAATGACCATTTGATACTTAAGGCACATCATGCCAGTGCTCTGCTCAGAAACTTCTACAGTCTTCCCGCCTCACCCAGGATACAAACCACAGTCTCTTTGACAGCCTGCAAGGCCCTATGTAATCTGCTGTACACACGCACACACACACTCTGCCCCTTACCTACTCAGGCTCCTTGCCCTTCCTCAATGTTCCAGACATGGCCCAGAGTCCCTCCATGAGCAGCTGGTAGAGCCAGGCCCAGGACTCCTGGCTCCATCACCATGGTAGGCTGCCTCCCAACTGCCCCGTCGCAGCCGCATTGGCTGTGAGAGCTGAGGGAACTGCACCATGTCCCTGGCAGCTCAGTTTCCCACTCAGCACTCCGGGGCCTGCGGGCCCTCCTACTCCTGCGGCTGGAGCTGGGAAGGCTTCCAGCCTGGCCCCTGCCTCTTTCTTGGACTCTGCCACCCCTCCCCCTTCCTCCCCGACCCCCAAATACCAGGTGCGCTAACCTCCAGCTACACGTGCCACCCCAGCGTGCACCAGGACCCCTCCCTGCCGGGCTTTGCTGGCTCTGTTCCCTCTGCCCAAACAGTCCTCCCGATTCTGGTCTATCCAAATCCTTGGGGTCCTGTTCAAATCGTTCCTCATCCCTGAGCTTTCCCAGTCTTCCCTCAGACCCTTTAGACTCAAATAGCAACTAGTCTCTTCCCTCTGCTGGTCCCCAGGGTGTCGTGACTATCTGTCTCCGCCACCGAAGCCCCTGTGCGCTTTCCTACATGCAGGTCAGTCTCTGCCTGTGCACCTGACAGCCTACAAGGCAGAGCAAGGCCCTTGAACGTGCTGTGCTGGCGCCCAATTCATACACATGGATTTTAAAGAATTACACTGAGTTCTCTGGGGGAAACTGGGGTCAAGAAGGGGGAGGAGTTGATCCTGGCTATGAAGCAAAGTCCCCTGGTGGTCTATCCCCACCAGGGCTGCCAGGAACACACAGGACTCTGGGAAGTAATTTCTAAGGAACAGAAATGTAAATGTGTAGTACAGGTGTGGCGGGCAGAACTTTAAGATGGCCCCATGATTTTGTCTCTTGGTGTCTCTCGTGGGATTATGCTGTGCTGTGCTGTAAAAGAGAGATTACCTAGACTAGCCCAAAATTATCACCATGGGCCCTTTAAAAGCAAAGAATTTTCTCCAGCTGGTGACAGAAAGGAAGTCAGAGATTTGAAGCATGAGGAATCCATAATCGTGTTCTGGCTTGAAGATGGCAGGGACACATGACAAGGAACGTGGATGGCCCCTAGGAGCTGAGAGCATTCCCCTAGCAGGAAACCGGGTCCTCAGTCCCACAACCGCAAGGAACAGAATTCATCCAGCAACTCAAAATGAGGAGAAGTGGATGCATCCCAGAGCTTCCAGAAGGGAACGCAGCCCGGTCAACACCTTGATTGCAGCCTGTGAGACTCTAGACAGAGGACTCACGTGAGTCACACGGGGCTGAGTTCCGACCCACAGAACTTTGAGCTAATGAATTTGTATTGTTTAAGCTACTACCTTTGTTACATAGCAATAGAAAAACAATAAAATAAGCATGTCCCAAATATTGCATGGGACATACTTACACTAAAAAATTATTCATTGTTGAATAATTATTCATTATTCAACAAAAAAATTATTCATTGTTGACTTGTAAATCAGTTGTAACTGGATCTTCCATAATTTTTTGCTAAACCCTAAAACCCAGGTAGGTCACAAGGACAGACTATTTAGAGTTGGACCAAGGAGCCACTCAGTATTCCTCAGCCGGCACAGAACTCCACAGCCTCGAAGTGGTCTGCATACTCCTTACCACCAGGGCAAAAAGAGAGGTTTCTAGTTAACAACCTCCCTCTAAAGCAATGGTTCCTAACCTGGAGTCTAGACCCCTGAGGTATCCACGGACAGAATTCTGGGTGCCTGGGAACATGATGGGGGATAAAAACGTCACATCTTTATTTTCACTGCTCTCTAACTGAAACGTGATATTGCCTTCAGTTAAGAATGTCGGTGTTAGGGCTTCCCTGGTGGCGCAGTGGTTGAGAATCTGCCTGTTAATGCAGGGGACACGGGTTCGAGCCCTGGTCTGGAAGGATCCCACATGCCGCGGAGCAACTGGGCCCGTGAGCCACAACTACTGAGCCTGCGCGTCTGGAGCCTGTGCTCCGCAACAAGAGAGGCCGCGATAGTGAGAGGCCCGCGCACCGCGATGAAGAGTGGCCCCCGCTTGCCACAACTAGAGAAAGCCCTCACACAGAAACGAAGACCCAACACAGCAAAAAAAAAAAAAATTAATTAATTAATTAATAAACTCCTACCCACAACATCTTAAAAAAAAAAAGAATATCAGTGTTATATATACAATGGAATATTACTCAGCTATAAAAAGGAACAAAATTGGGTCATTTGTAGAGACATGGATGGACCTAGAGACTGTCACACAAAGTGAAGTCAGAAAGAGAAAAACAAATATCGTATATTAACACATATATGTGGAATTTAGCAAAATGGTACAGATGATCTTCTTTGCAAGGCAGAAATAGAGACACAGATGTAGAGAACAAACATATGGATACCAAGGGGGAAAGGGGCAGGTGAGATGAATTGGGAGATTGGTATTGACATATATACACTATTGATACTATGTATAAAATAGATAACTAATGAGAACCTACTGTACAGCACAGAGAACTCTACTCAGTGCTCTGTGGTGACCTAAATGAGAAGGAAATCCAAAAAAGAGGGGATACATGTATACGTATAGCTGATTCACTTTGCTGTACAGCAGAAACTAACGTAACATTGTAAAGCAACTATACTTCAATAAAAAATTGATTTAAAGAAAACAAAGTAGCCATAGACAATACATACATGAATGGACAAGGCTGTGGTCCAATAAAACTTTACAAAGACAAAAAAAAAAAAAAGAATATCGGTGTTATCAGTATCCATAACTTTGCCACCAGGAGAAATCACACAGCAGTTTTCACCGATATCACAAAATATTTTTGCATCCATCGCTATTTTGAAATTATGATAGCTATTAGATCTTGTTATTTAACGTGTTAATAAAAAGCACATATATTACTATATCACACATTTTTTATGTTTTGATAACCATATTTCAATGTAATTGGTTTCCTTTGTAAATCTATTACATTGTTTATAAAAACATTATTCTGAGAGGGGTCTCCCACGCTTTAACAGACTGTGCCCAGGGCACAAAAAGGTCAGACCCTGGTAGAAAAAATGTGGTATAATGGAAAAGATGTCAGGATATCAGAGAGCCTGGGTTCAAATCCCAGCTCTAATGCTTCATTGCTATGACAACGAAGGCATTTATTTAACCTTTCTGAGCCTCAGTTTCCTCATCTGTAAAACTGAATTATTGGGAGAATTAAAGAAATAATATACATGAACCACCTGGCTCAGGCCTGCCCTCAAGAAATGAAAGCTAATTATTATTATTAACAACAGTTACAGCCAATAATTATAATCCCAGCATCACTGGTTCCTCCTGTCTCTTTTCCCCGCGTCTTTGCAAAGCTGCCCCTGGGCTCCAGCAGGGACCGTGGCTTCCTGTGGCCCCCCAATGGCTCTGCCCCACGTGGCCACAGCCGGTGCCCTGGGTCCCACGGGCCCTGTCCCTGGCTCAGCCCGCACGTCCCCACCATCTACCCACGGCTCCAGCAAATAGGACAAAAATGCACATCCACCCCGCAGTGATGACATCGTGCAGTTTGCTAATGAGAAACAAGTGGCCTGCCGTGCTCAGGGCAGAGGGCGGAGGACAGATGCCCACCACAGCCCAAAGCCACATTCCCCAGGTGGCACGGGGTGACCCCGCCGGAAGGTGCAAGGACTTCTCCGCCTAGACCTCTCCTTCTGCACCGAGGCCCTCGGCAGCGCCCCTCCTCTGCACCCAGAGCACAGCCCTTCCTGTTATGGGGCACCGGACCCGCCTTGGGCGTGGGCAGGAGGGCAGCCAAAGCCTGAGTCACTGGGAGGGGACAGCTGGGCCCTGAGTTGTGGTCTCCATGGGGCGGGCTGAGAGGACAGGGAGGAGTGCAAGGCCCTTCCCTCCCACCCAAACCCCTGTAGCCCCACGTGGGGTGAGCTGGCGCCCCGTCTGCAGCCCTGGAGCCCTCCGCAGCTGCCTCAGCTCATGCCACCCTTCTCCCGTGGCCTGCGCTGCTCCAGCCAGCAGTTCCCTCGGGGCACCTGCTCTCGGCCTCCTCTTAACAACCCACTTCTCTGTCCTCAGCATCACTAGTCCAGCAGGAGAAGAGAGGCCCGCAGAGGACGACTCACTCACTCCAGGTAGCAGGGCTCCGTGAGGACTAAAGGTTACTGCCTTGGACTTTGGGTGGAGCTGGAGATGCCGGCTGGAAAAAGGGACCATCCCTGAGGCCTAGTGGCCCTGCATATCTATCCGCAGCCTGGCCTGTTGCCTGCCGCGAGCTTGCCCGGAGCCCTTTGTCCCATGCCCAGGCCACCCCATCTCCAGCCGTGGCTTCACGGCCTGGCTCTTGCTGCCTGGGTCAAGCGTCCACCCCACCACATGCTGGGTCCTCTGATCCTTTGGGATGCTTTTCCTGAACACCATGGCCTCGGGTTCTCTACCTGCCCGTGACTCAGTGAGGCTTGCACGGCCCCCTCGAGGAGGGGCGGATTTGGACACTGTGGCTTTGTTTCCAGCACATCGGCAGGGGACCCTCCCCACAAACTACTCTCACATACAACTGCCCTCTTGTGCACCGGGTGGGGGCCAGCCATCCCACCCCCCGCGCCTGCTCTCCGGGCTCAGTACCCTGCTGTGTCCTGTCAGCCGTCAGCACCCACCCTGCCCACTCTAGCCCAGCCACGTTCTGGACCAATCCTAACAAAACCAGGAAACGCATTAGTCTTAGGGGGAGGGTGTGGAATCATCCCCCCTTTCCAGGGAAGGGAGATCAGCCACCTCCCATGGGATCTTAGAGGCTATTGTTTCTAAAGAACATCTTAGATACTCCTTCTAAGAACCTGTAACATTGGTATTTTCTCTATTTTACAGGTGAGAACACGGAGGTTCAGAGAATTCTTGGACTTGCCCAAGGCTGAATGGTGAAGCTGGACATCGAGCCATGTCTGTTCGGTTCTATAACTCCTGCTTTTTCTACCACTCGGGGCACTCTTAGGCCTGCCCACCCTCTGTCTCCCCCAAGCCTCTGCCAACTTGGCCTTACCTTAGTTTCACATGTGGCCTTTCAGTGCCTCGCTGGGAACAGAGCTTTTCCTGAATCCCTTCCAATATGACTGAGGCCCCAACACACCCTGTAATTCTTGGTAGACCCTCTCCCTGGGACTGGTCCCTGGTACCCAGGTTCCCCAGAGCTCAGAGGGCCCCTGCACCCTATTGGCCGACCCCCAGTGCCATGCTGTTGCTGTCTTTTCTGTCTCCCTGCTCCTCTGGTCCATCCATCAGAGTGGACCTCCTTGGAATGGCACTGGCCCAAAAGAAGGCTAATTTGCTGTACTCTTCCGGATGCTGGCCCTGTGACAATAGGGTACCGCCCTCCAGGCCCCGCCCAGCAGCTGCCTATCCATTCTCTCCCTTTTCATCCCGGGGCCCATCACCCTTGAGGGCTGAGCCTGCAGGAGTCATGACGAGCGAGGGCATTTTCTGACTCAGCCCCCCGGTTCTGAGTCCGATGCCGCTTCTCTTCTTTCCTCCAAGCAGTCCCGTGAGGGCTGCCAACCCTGCCCGAACATCTGGGTCCGTACACTTTCCAGGGCGACCTTGCTCAGGGAGTGGGGACCAGGCCTGATCAGAGACAGCCAAGGACAAAGGTGGAGACTGGGAAGGTGGTCTGGAAAGGCTTCTCCAGAGGGTGTGGATGCAGAAACTTGGTGGAGAGCAGCTGGCAGGCCTGGGCCTCCTGGGCACGAAGGGAAGGAAGACCCAGGGATGGAGGGGGCGGGGAAGCCAGGAGACACCCTCACCTCCCGTGGAGCTGCCTGTTTATATTCTGTCTGGTCACTCGGCCTTTTCCAGACGGCTGGCCCAGCTCCCTCACATGCTGCTGTGGTCAACACCCTCCTTGTTGCTTGGTGCTCCCACAGAGGGCCACTGCTGTCTGTGATGGCTCTGCCACACCCCACAGCCGGGGAGAAAGGACTAGAAGCTGGAGGGCCCCCGGGAGAGCAGGGTACCTAGAGACCTCACAGCCCCTCCCACTGGGGGGCACTCCTCAGATTTCCTCTGCTTCTCTCGTGTGAGTTTTAGCTCTTTCCCCGTATCTGTTACTCTACACTTACCTCGTCTCCAAACGTCCAGGGAACGAAGGCTATGAGAGCCAGGGACACCGCACTGCCACACACGGGGAGAAAAAGAGCAGATGCCCACATCCTGCTAACGGGCACCTCCCAGAACCCAAACCCCTCCCTCCCGAGGGACCTTCGGGGGGCAGGGAGCCCAGGTCTATGTCAAACAAACAGCCCCGAGCCTGGCTGAGCCCCTTCTCCACCAAAGGCCTGTCTCCTGCGTTTCCCGTGCGGCTTTCCCATCCCTTCTGGGACATCCTTAGTCAAGGACTGCCAGGATGGGAGGAGGGAGGGTTTGGGGTGAGTAGAGCAGGCCACTGGCTCTACCTACATCACCCAGGGATGCAGGAGCAGCTATTTCCTGGAAAAAGAAAACGGGGAGGCCCAGAGACAGGCTGAGGAAAGACAGAGACAAAACGACAGAGAGACACAAGCTGGGGGAGACAGACAGAGAGACAGAAAAGCACCAAGAGGCCCAAATTGACACCACATGGCCTCTCTGCCGGACTCCAGGGCCCAGCAAACAAGGTTTTGTGCTGAGTCAGTTGCCATGGTGACAAACATGCAGGAAATATCCCAGATAACTAGAATAGTGGCAGTAACATGTGTTTTGGATAAAACCTCCTCCCCACCCCATCCCCTCCAAGATATTCATTGCATTTCTTGGGATAAACTTGGTTTTTGCACAATCACCTTCCCTCAGAGACCGGGGTGGGGATTCTAAGGTCATCGGGTGAAGGGAATGGCTGCCTTAGGGGACCAGATGGACTGGAACAGACTTTTGCTTTGGAAAAAAGGATACATTTTGTGACTCTAACCTCACTTCTGCCTCTTGAGTCTAGATTTGGGTTCCCTTATCCTTCTGCTCCAGAACAGAAAGGCGCAGAAGAGTCTAAATTCCTGTTTGAGGTCACATAGTAAGTCTAAGGGTGGGGGAATGTACTGGGGGTTCTTTACAAGCCCCAAAGCATCCAACAGAGTTCAGTTTCCATGATGGAGACAAAGCAAACATGAGGGCACTTGAGGCAGTTTAAGAGCTGGACACCCTGGCACCTCCGCTGGGGTGACCCCTGCCCTCTCTTCCGAAGCAAGGGCGAAAATATCGGGGGGAAGGAGTGGAGAAGAAGAGAAGGAGCGGGAGTTCTTTGGGGCAGGTGACCCAGAGAGAGAAGAAAAGGACAAGCTTTCGCCTGGCAGGCACAGAGGAAGGAGATCTGGCGATGCATCTTGAAGATCTGAGAAGGCCGAGGCCACCAAAGACCCAGCAGGAAGGCAATCCAGTCAGCCCCTTCCTCCTTCCAATAATCAGGGGGCTCTGATTCCCCCACACGTCTCCGGGCGGCCGGCAGAAAGGATGCCAGAGAAAGAACCCAAGATTTCGAATCAGGCCCTGCCTGCACCTGCCGCTTGTACAATCTCAGGCGGGCCCCAGGGCAGGGCAACCTCGGTTCTGGCCTCTGTTGGGTGGAGCAAAGGATCACTTATCTCGCAGGGGCAGGGCCTGCGGGAGCACTTGGCACAGTGGAAAGCCCCGTGTTCAAGTTGCTGATGGCTGTGACTCAGGAGAGAGGAGTGGACGGGCCGAGGGAGCAAAAGTTCAAGTGAGGAGACTTTCTGGTTTCTCTAATGACATTATACCCAGATTTTCCAATCTAAACAACCAGCTTCGGTTGTGATTTCCCATCTTGGAAAGTTTCTGGAAACTGATCCGTGATAGAAATGGGTTTGGGAATGGTCCACCTGGACACAGTGGACCTTGCTTGGTCTGGAACATTCCCCTTGGGAATGCCAGAACCACGCTGTGGCCTGGGGGGAACCCAAGGGAGTTCTACCTACTGACCCTTGTCAGTGAGCAACATGCCAGCCCCTCCTGCATTGAGGTCTGTGCTGAGCCAGGCCTGGCAGTGGCCCTTAAATGACCCTCCAGGCTCAAATGAGGTAAGTGGCACCAGCTCCCTTGGGACTGTAGAGAGGTCTCAAACTGAGACCAGATTTACTTCCTCTTTGCTGTTGGGAAGAGCAAAATCCATCCCACGCACATCCCAAATTCAAAGCTTTACTTTGGTACCATGCTGGAAGGATATGGGGGTGAGGCGGAGACAGGTAGGAGAAAGCAAGAAATAGCTCAACCCTTGGTAGCTCGCGCACCAAGCGACAGCCAAGCAAGGGGAGAGGTTGTCTCGCGGGGGAGGAATCCTATTTCCCAGACCTGGGACTAGGGCCCTAGAGGAGCAGGGGCCTGCCAGATGAGCAAGCAGGGCGAAAGGCAGACCAAGGCTGGGCCTGGGCCTGGGCCCCCGACCCAGGCCCTGGTTCCGAGGGAGGACGGCAGGAGGTCTGCCAGGGGTGGGGCACACCTCCCCGCTGGCTACCTTCTCAATATCTGGTTTCACTCTCTCCCCTGCTTTTTCCACACTGAATCTCTTTGGCCCTGGGGTGATTTTTCCAGCTCTTCATCTATTTCTACGTGGCACCAGCAGGAGAGGCAGCCTCAGGGGCAGAGGGCTGACTCTGGGTGTGTGTGTTTGTGTGTGCTGGGGGCAGAGGCGGGTGGAGGGGAGTTGGGTAAGGAGGAGAAGGAATTAGCAGCCCTGAGCCTAGCACTTATGGTCGCTTCTCCAAACGCTGTCAGGAAAGCCACAGGCGGATGGGAGCTAGAGAAGGCTGGAGCCTGGAGGGGGCAAAACGTGCCCACCTACCCTCTTTCTTCATCGTTCCTCTGGGCTTTTGAGAGGAACACAGGTCAGCCATAGATTACACAAGAGCCTTAACCTGAAAAGGAAGAACCCGGTCTCCCTCTCCTACCCGACAGGCCCAGCTGGAATCCCAGCCCGAGCACCCTGAGGCCGTGAGCATAGCACTGAGGCGTGAAGCCTGCCTGGAAGACTCTGGGGTATGGAGTCCATGGCCCCAGGGTGAGGGCAGAGGGCAGGCACTCACTCTTCTCTGTTTGCCAAGGATCTTTCTCCCAGGGGATTAACAGGGCCTTCCTGCCACCCCTCTGGCTGGTGCAAGAGCCGGAACACCAGCCCTGGCTGCCAGCCAGCCTGTGTTTGGGGGGCCGTGCTCCCTCAGAGACTTGCAGACGCGTTGCTGGGGCCTTAGGGTAGGGGGAGGAAGGGAGATGCCTCTGGGGAGCCCCTGGGGCCACCCAGCTGAGAAGTACCAGCCCTGAGCTCCAGCCAGCTCCAGCTTCTGGGGAAACAGGACTGCCTGGCCTGCGGCTGATGGCGGACAGGGAATCAGGAGGGTCTCTTGTTGGTTTGTCCCCTTTCTCTCTCTCTCTCATTCCTGAAGTCAGAGAACATGTGACCAATATGTAACCTGGAAGATGGAGGGTGGGGGGCTAGGAGGCTGAGGCCAGTCTTAAACTAAGGGGTGGGAGTGCTCTCTGGCGGGGATGGGAGTGAGATGAGACCGGAGTAGCGGGACCTGCTTACAGGTCCCATGGGATGGGAAGCAGCTGGCGTAGGTCTCCGGTTCCTGAAAGATACGACACAGATCTGCAAGGAAACTCTGAAATCACCCTTATTCTATAGATGGGGAACCTGGTGAGGCCCGACGAGGTGAAGCAACTTGCCAAAGGCCATGCAGTTATGGTCAGTGGAGCCCAGTTTAGAACTAGCCGTTCTGTCATTATACCCCAGTCCCTCCTGGTTCTCCTCCACCTTCTCTTAGGACCCTGCCACCAGGAGACCCCCAGCGAGAAGGGATGATGTGGGATTAGCAATGCTACGCGGCTTGGGTGGAGGGTCGGCAGTAGAGCAGCTGGTGAGGAAGGTACACCAGAGCTTGTGGGCCTGAAGGGGGCGCTCTCGAACCAGCAGCACCGTAAACAGGGACCCTTCCGAGTGGCCCCAAGACCATCTCTGGTTGTACAGAGCCTGCACTTGTCTCTCCCTTGTCCTTCCCTGGGCTCTTTTAAGTAAACACACACGGCACTCAGGCAGCTCTCTGCTGGCAAACATCCCCGACTTAGTAACCGCTCCTGGAATAAACAAACACTCGCACGCTGCACGCTTTTGCACGCCTGTGCCCACTGTCGTCCGCGGAGCCCCCGCCGGGCCCCAGCCTTAACAGACAGGCTACTTTCAGCGTTGTGGCTGAGACTGCCACCTTCCGCCAGGATGCTGGTACCATCAGGGACCTCGGGGTTTGGAGACCCGTCCCACAGGCTCCATCGAGGCCCGCTCTGGCAGCCCCAGTCCCAGTCTCTTCTAAGAACCCCAGAGGTCAGCCCTGAGGACAGCTGGGCTGTGAGGGCAGCTTCAGGATGATCTAATAACTAGTTCAACCAACGGAAGCCCTGGAAGAGAAGATGACCTCCCCAAGATCTTGAGAATGGGTCTTCCAGAGGCAGGATCAGAACTCTTTCTCCCTCCTCCAAAAGGCCCCTGCCAATCTTCTGGGTCATTTTCACCCCTGGTGGCCCTCTGTGGTCAGGATGTTTCAAAGGAGACAAGCATCACCCAGATCCAGCTGAATCTCAAGAAACAACAAGAAGATAGCGGAGTCCCTGCCTCGTTCTGGAATGACGTTCTCCACGAGGCCTGGGCCACGTGGAGGAAGAGTCCTCACCTTGTTGTCACCCTGGCCTGACCTTGGAGCTTCCCAGGAGCTGCCTTGTCTTATGCTTGGGAAGGGCGGCTTCCTGTGACAACCAGCTCACAGCTGAGCGCCAGGCACCATACCAGTAAGTCAGATGGGAACATCAGTTACCTAGAGCTTGAGTTCCAGTGGGGCAACAGCAGAGGCGAAATCACCTTAGGCCAAAGGGACTGGAGATGAACACCAGGGAGTTGTGTGGGTTTTTTTGTTTTTTGTGTTTTGTTTAGTTTTGTTTTTATTCGGCTGCACTGGGTCTTTAGTGGCGGCAGGCAGTCTCTTCGTTGCAGCCTGCAGGATCTTTTTTTCAGTTGCGGCATGTGAGATCTTTTAGTTGCGGCATGCGGGATCTAGTTCCATGACCAGGGATCAAACCTGGGCCTCCTGCCTTGGGAGCTCCCAGTCTTAACCACTGGACCACCAGGGAAGTCCCGGGACTTGTGTTTAGTACATGAGAAAATCAAGGCAACTGAGGGGTGGGGAGGCGGTGGTGTTTAACCTGCGTTGAAGCCCAGAGCACACGGCAGGACTAGCGCACAGGCCCACAGATGGAGACCAGGCCTGGCGGCGGGCAGAGCACAGGGCTATAAGCGCTAGCACCAGGCAGATCTGGTTTCAGGTCTCGGCCTTTCTGTTATTAGCTGCGGGACAGTACGCAAGGTACCAAACTTCTTCTGTCTCCAAAATTCTCATCTTAGGTGATTGCTGTAAAGATGAATCAAATGCTGTGTATTAAGCCTCCGGCACTCGCTCTGCTGCCATCCACAGTGACGGGTGACGATGGTATGGTTTTCAATCCCAGCTGTGTTCCCCTTTATTGTATGAAAAAAATTAACTGAGTTGAAACAAGATCATATGTGTGAAAGTGCATTACAATAAAAGTGACCAACAAAACTGAGGCGTTAGCATGTAAAGTAGTTTCACTCTTCAGATCAATCTGGCCCCAGTGTATTTCTAAAGTCCAAGTTTTCTTCATCAGTGATTGCGTACTGTTAATGTAATCGCTATCGTCAGATACAAGTGATCATTGACATAGCAATCAAAGCTGGGTTTAAAATATTACTCCTGCTGTCAGAAGCATGTTACTCGTACTGGCCATGTAACTTTGCCCTAATGACAAACAAACAGCGATGGAGGGATAAGAAAGCCACGGAAGGTGGGCCTGTGGCTCCAAAGTTCAGGTGTGAGCTCTCCAACTGCAGGTGTGGGGGACGAGGACCAGAGAGTGTTGACCCACCCGTCCTCTGTCCCAGTGTGTCCCTGATCGGCACTCACAGGCCTTTTCCAAGAGTTCCCTCTGTTCTCTGTCTCCTCTGGCTGTCTGGTCCCTGAGCTGCTGTCAGTGTGAGCAGACAAGAGGGTCTGAACTCAGAGCAGGGAGACTCAGAGCAAAGCAAGGAGGCCCTGGATTAGGTGGCAGGCATGCTAAGAGCACTGGGTCTACGTGGGAAGTGCTCAGATCAGGGCTGGGGGTGTGGCCTAGCCTGGGGTGCACACCAGAGCTGAAGGCCCAAGGCAGACCTACCACCGGCCAGACATGTCTGGGAACCAAGCGTCGTTGAGTGTTGCCAGCTACAAGTCTGCAAGAGTCAGGAAGCAGAACTCTTAGCCAGGAGACCAGGAAACCGGGCATCAGATCTCAAAGAGTCTGGGCAGGGGTGTGGGACTCTAGCAGCGAGAAAGGATTTTGACTCGGGAGAAAAGACTGGCTGAACTGGGAATGTGGAAATATTCACCAAGCGCTGGCCTCAAGGCCCGAGTTAACAGGTAGAGGCCCACTAACTGCAAGCACTGGTGGGCTAGGGCGGGGTGGACAGCGTGGGAGGCAGTTCCCGGGAGCTACACGGGAGCCGCAGCACTGAGTGTTTATCAGCGTGAAGGACTGCAAGCAGCAGCAAACACACGCACGTTTAATTAGGAGCATGGTTTACCCCTCTTCTGAGGCACTTTCTAGCTTGGGAGAGTTGATGGACCCCTCTAAGCCTCAGTCTTCTCATCCTTAAAAGGGGGCTAATGACACCTACCTCATAGCGTAATCGTAATTGTGTGAACCAAATCACATCACGGGTGTTAAAGTGCTCAGCACTCCTCCTGACCTTATTAAGAGTGTTTAACAAAAGCTAGGCATACTTACCAATTAAATATTTATCAGGTGCCTATTATAAGGCCAGACCCTGCACCTTGTATAAGAGATACAAAGGTGAAAAGATCTGGACACTGCTCTCGAGGAGCTTAGAAGTAAAGAGGTTAGACAGAGGCTCCAACTTCACACTGGCACTTACAGTGAGACCATGACCCCCAGGGGGGCAGGTGCAAGCACAGCAGAGGGAAAGAGCATTCCAGCTCACCTTAAGAAATCAAGGAAAGCTACCAGAGGGAGGCAGTGCGTGAGTTGCACCTGGAAAGATGAATAGGCGTTTTCCAGGCAGACAAGCCGAGAAACGGGAACACGGGCAGAGGAAGGAGCAAGTGGAAAGATGCAGAGCCATGAGAAACCCGCTGCGTCCTGGGAGTTAGAACAATGAACTACAGTGTTGCTGTGGCATAAAGATGAGGAGTGGGACTGGACTGACAGAAACCAGATCCCACAGGATTTTTTGTGCTGAAGAATTGAGATGTTACCCTGAGAGCGATGGGAAGCCACTGGAGAAGTTGAAGTGAAGAACTGAGGGACAAGATTTGTCTCATAACAATATCTCTCTTGCTGCCCTTTGTGGTATGGATGGAGCACAGTCGAGACTGGCCGAGGGGAAACCAGTCGGGAGCCTGTAGCAATAGCCATCAAAAAGTGAGTGCATGGGCTTCCCTGGTGGCGCAGTGGTTGGGAGTCCGCCTGCCGATGCAGGGGACACGGGTTCGTGCCCCAGTCCGGGAAGATCCCACGTGTCGTGGAGCGGCTGGGCCCGTGAGCCGTGGCCACTGAGCCTGCGCGTCCGGAGCCTGTGCTCCACAACGGGAGAGGCCACAACAGTGAGAGGCCCGCGTACCCCAAAAAAAAAAAAAAAAAAAGTGAGTGCTGCATATTACATGATTTCATTGATATGAAATACACAAAATTGGCAAATCTATAGAGACAGAAAATAGATTAGTGTGTGCCTAGGGCTGTTGGGGGAAGTTGGAGAGAAGTAGGGAATGACCTCTAAGTAGTTATGGGGTTTCTTTTTAGAGTAATGAAAATGCTCTAAAATTGACTGTGAGAATGGTTGCAAGTATTTGGGAATATACTAAAACCCATTGATTCGTATACACTTTAAATGGGTGAATTGTACGGTATGTGAATTATAACTCAATAAACTTGTTATTTGTTTTTTAAAGGTTAGAAAGAAGGTAAATCATGAGAATCCTTCCTGTTGTACTTTTATAACCACACCCACCTTCTTCCCACCCTTCCCTATCCTCATTTCTATTCAGTGGCAATCGCTAGTCTGCCCTCTATTTCTAAAATTTTGTTACTTGAAAAATGTTACATAAAGGGAATCATACACCATGTGACCTTTTGGGATTGACTTTTTTCACTCAACATAATTTCTTGGAGATTCATCCAAGTTGTTGCATGTATCGATAGTTTGTTTCTTTCTATGTATTACCCTTGGTATGGGTGTACCATAATTTGTTTAACCATTCACCTGTTGAAAGACATCTGGGATGGTCCCAGTTTGGGGCTGTTAGAAATAAAGCTTCCATGTACAAAACAAAAAGAAGAAGCAGCAGCTAGTGCTGGACTAAGACAGGAGGGGGGTGGGGACAGGGTGTAGAGCAGAGGGGAGGGACGCTGAAGAGGTTGAATTGGCAGGACTGGGTGACTGATTGGATGCTGGAGATGAGGAGGCCCTGGGGACATGTTGACACCCTCCTCCAAGGTAGAGGTCTGCAGAAAGGTGAGCAGATTCAAAGGGAGAGAGAGTCCCGTTCAGGAGCCCTTCCCGTTCAGGAGCCCTGCTTTATCTCAGAGAACTTCAGGTGGAATTCGGAAGAGAGACCTTGACTGGAAATGCAGTTGCAGGGTCAGGGGCCTGAGGGGGGTGTAGTTTAGCCAGAAGTGGGGAGTGTGTAGAGTGAGAAGGGAAGGCATGGAAACCCCACCAACATGTATGGATCTAGTTGGGAGGAAGGCGGCAGGGGACACAAGAGACACTAAACAGATTCCTCCAGAGTAGTGGAAAGAGTCAGGAAAGAGCAGTACCCCACAAGCCAAAGGAGCAAAGCACGTTAAGACTGAAAGGTCGAGGGTATCAAATAACCACCGACAAGTCCAGTAAGGGAAAGACTGAGGAGCGCCTACTGGTGGTGACTTGGGGGAGTGCACTCTGGGTTGAGGAGTGAGTGTGAGGTGAAGCGAGCGATGACAGGTCACTCTTTTGAGAAGCTTGATCAAGAGGGAAGATGTGTGGTGTCATAGCTAGAGAGGGACTGAGGGTACAAGGTAGGTTTAATTTTCATTTTTTAACATGGGAAGGACTTGAGGAAGTATATACGCTAAGGAGAGGTGGAGTCTGAAGATTCAGGGGGGAAAGAGGAGGAAATGGGACAGAGGACAGATGAAAAAACAGGATCCCAATCACATGTTTCCTGTGCCTGAAACACTCCCTCTTATCTCCGGTCAGGTTCCCCAGGAAACAGACTTTGAGATTTTCTTGGAGAATTACCGCGGCAGGAGGGGTGGGGGAGGGAGGATCTTGAGGACAGCACCTGCTGAGTGAGGGAGCCAGGAGGTAGGCGTGGCAGACAGGAGCCGAAGGTGATGCAGTAAGGAGGAGGGGTGGGGAGGCAGGCAGGTTTGCAGAGAGCGACAGGCATGGAGGAAACTTGTCTTGATGGACTCTCCCCTTTTCTTTGCAAAACAGAAAATTGTTGAGAAAGAGGGCTTGGGGTCTTGAGAAGCCCCCAAGAGTGGTGAAGGTCTGGAATGGCTGTGGAGACTCACCTGATGGGGTCTCTGTGTACTCTCTCGGGTGCAACAGAGGTCAGATGCCATAAATCTGTGGTGACACCATCTCCTGGGCTGGGTGATTTTCCGTAGTAGGGCTCAGAATCCCAGAAGTACAAGCAGAAGGGGAGCTGGGGGTGAGATGAATTGAGGTATGTTTCCGGGTTTTTGGTGTGCTCCCCAGGTAGGCCTGGGGGAGGAGCCTGCAGCTCACGCCTCTACTTGAAGCTTCCTTCCATCTCTCAGGGTAGCTGTTTATTTTGTTTTGGCCAACTCACCAATCCAAGAGTTGAAAAAAAGCAGACTACATATCAAACCATTCCCAGAGTCAAACATTAGGATAACTTAGAGATCAGTGAGTCAGTACATGTGGATTACATTTTCTTCTAATGACACGCTTGGTTAGAAAATCCTAGTCTGGGATTTGGGAGTGATGGGCGCTGTTTGGGACACCCATATAATTATGAAGGGGTAAAATGTATGTCCATGTCCCCGTCCTTGAACTCTGACAAGGTCTGAACACCTTCGTTCAAGACTGCATAAATTCCCACGTCTGCAGACCACTGGAAACTTCTAGGAAACCTCTCATGGGGCCAGCCTGGGGTAAAGGAGTCCCCATATGGCTGGCTTCTGCTACCCTCACCCGTCCTTCTGTCCAAAATGGCTCAAGAACAGTAAAGTCAAGGTAAGTGCAAACTACTTCAGGGTGAATAAGCCCCAAAAGGAGGATCCCAGGTTAGGTGAGGTGCTTTTCTGGAATCAACGAGTTTGAGGTGAGTGTGGAGAAGACGAAGTGAGCGTTTTGTCAGGGACAAGACCATCAAGAGATGCAAGTCCTCAGAGTCCGGCTCTGTGACCTTAAGGAGGTCACTAAGGTTTCTGTCCCTTCGGGCTTTTGGTGCCTCCCCTGAAGAAATAAAGATTTGGAATGGATTCAAACCTTAGGGTCCTTTCCGATCTTACTTCTCCAGTTCTCTATCCTTCACGCCTCAATTTAAACTCATCCTTTTCTGCCTCTTCCATCCGAATCTTTCTTCTTCCCAAGGGGCATGAGGGCGTTTGGTGAGCTACACAGTCTTGGCCTTGTCTTCCTGTCTCTTGCTGAAACTTCAATCAGTTCTCTAAGATATCATCCATCCATGCATTCATTCATCCATTCATTCAGCAAAAGTTCAATGACACCAGTTTCCCTCCACCACTCTAGCTAGAGCTGGGCGATTGACACATGGCAACCTCCTGGGGAAGAAAACAAGTCCACCCGGGGCATCGGATTAGGGTTAGACTATGTTCAATTAGACCAGGTTAGGTTCGGTTAGGGGCTGGCCCACTCGGACCCCAACCTTCTTCCTACTCAGCCATGTAACGGAGAGAAGTCTCTTTTTCTAGCCCTCATGTCCGCTGCTCTTACCTCAAGGAATAAACATCCCCATTCTTGACCCCCTAGTGAGGATGGAGAGGGAAAAGACTTAGGCAAGGGCGGTGAGGCTTTGTGTCAGGTGGCAGTAGCTGGCAGCTCTCCGGGGCTTGATCTCAAGGCCACATTCCCTCAAAGGAATGATGGTGGGAGGGGAGCCAGCAAGAGATCCTGGAAATGGGATGCCGGAGCTTTCAGGATGGACGGGGTGCCACAACAGCTGTCCTACAGATGGGGAAGAGCGTTTGAACCTTGAGTTTATATTTCTAGAAAAACTCCCCCGCCCCCTCTCCTTCTCGGCTCACTCCCTTGCTGTATTAAGGGGCTTTTGTGAGGTTTAGAAAAATAAACAGAATCTAACCATAACTGTCTGAAAGTGCTAAATTACCGAGGAAGACATAACAGTTAGCTGTGCAAGTGAGGCCTGGGTGGAAGATGGCCAGCACACTGGGTAGCTGGGAATCACCCCAAGCTCGGTGGTTTCCTACTCTCCATCCTCCTCTGGGGTGAGCTGATCTTGGTGAAGCTTGTGGCTCCTCTGGTGGCACTGAAGGCTGAGTCCCATTGTCTATAGAGATGAGCTTTAGGAAAGGGGCCCATCCGCCCTAAAAGCAGCCACACCCCCAGACTTGAAATGATCTGACTAATGCCATCTAGTCTATTCTCGCCTTTCCGGGAGGACGGCGCCTCACTCATCCTGGTTGGAGGTGAAACTTTTCTGTTTAAGAGGCGACTTTCATGGTCTTCCCCTAGAACCTGTTGGAGTGGGTGTGTGTGGGGCAATGATTCAAAAGTCTTGCGGTGTTAGAGTTGAAAGGCATCTTAGAACACTGGTCCAACCCTTCACTTTACAAAGGAGCAAACAGGCTCGTGGAGAGGAAGCCGCTTGCCCGAGGTCCCTCGGCTGGTGAGTGACAGAGCCGGGACTGGAACCCAGGTCTCCTCAACCCCAGGAAAGATGCACTTCAAGCCTCCCCGCTAACGGCCCAATTCCTGTTTCCTTCAAAAATCCTGTCCCTTCCGTAGTTTTCCCTGAGTTCTGCTCCATGAATTCGTGTACTTTTGGCCAGTCTGCCAATATAGCTTCTATAGTTTCGAACCCCAAGACTTAAAAGTCCAAGTCAGCCTGCATTTTTGGAGCCCCTACTGTTTGCCAAGTACAGCATTAAGCACCAGGAACACGAAGATGAATAAGGCATGGTTGCTATCCTTACAGACTTACGCTCGGCCAGCAAGGGGGCATCTGGGCTTCTTCCTACAAATAACCTGAACTCGCCCTGTCAGTATTTTCTCCCCCTAAATCTTCAGGAGGTGCACAGGGTGGGTTAGGAAGTAGAGGTTACCTGGTTAGGCTGCCATCTGTAAGGGGCTCTTCTGGTTCCGGAGGAGAGAAATCCCACTTCCCCACACTTCAGGATATATGAGAAAGAGAGGTTTCTAGTTTTCTAACGGATTTGGAGTCAGAGATCCTGGATTTGAATCATAGCTCTACCTTTCACCAGCTACTAGCCCATAAGCAAATTATCTAACCTTTTTGAACCTCAGCTTCTTCTGAACCAAGGATCGTGAAACCCACCTTATAAGACTGTTACACAAATCAAATCAAACAAGTAAGTTCCCCAGCCCCGTGCCTGGCACAGGGAGCCTCACTAATGCTACTCTCCTTCCTTTCTCCTGAGCCCTGGCCTCTATGGCGGTGTGCCACCCCCAGCACGATGCTTTCTGAAGGGTTTCAAAGCTTTTTTTTTGAGAAGCTCACTGTTGATTCCCTCCCAGGCACGAAAAGGGGCTGACATCCACCTTCTTCCTTCTCAGAGTGACTTTCCACCTCATGTCTGCCCAACTTAGACACTCAGACCCTCTCTCAACGCAGCACCCCTTCCTGCTGGCCACACTCCCTCACTCGAGTCCAGCATTGCAAAGGAATGGGCCACCCTGACCTAAGCCACAATTCTGTTTTGAAGATGTAAAAATGAAGAGAAGGCATGTGGGAGATGCATTCCCCCAAAGAGAAAACTCTCTCCTCCTTGATGTGTCATGGAAGACACATAGGATTTAAAGCCAGAAGACACGTGTTGGACACCCAACTCTTCACTAATTGTCTGTGTGACTCTAGTCCACTGAGCCTTGGTTTCCTTATCTGTAAAAGGGGAATACAAAAGCTGATTTATTTAGTTGTTGTGAAGATTAAATTTGGAAAGACATACGAACAATCATGACAGAAAGGAAAGTACCGCATTGATATTACTATTATTTTTCCCCTCCTGTTCCCCTAACACATCTCAAGGAAGGACAGTCCTGGGTGAGGAAAGGCAGTTTTCTTCTTTTTTTTTTTTTTTTTTTTTTTTGCGGTACACGGGCCTCTCACTGCTGTGGCCTCTCCCGTTGCGGAGCACAGGCTCCGGACGCACAGGCTCAGCGGCCATGGCTCACGGGCCCAGCCGCTCTGCGACACGTGGGATCTTCCCAGACTGGGGCACGAACCCGTGTCCGCTGCACTGGCAGGCGGACTCTCAACCACTGCGCCACCAGGGAAGCCCAGGCAGAGCCTCCGAGTCCCACCTCACCCTCTCCAATCAGAAAGAACAACAGCCCCCTCTCTCCGCTTGAGCCGGGGGAGGTAAGGGTGGATCCCAGAGTGGGGAGCCCAGAGCTGTCTCCTTCTCCATCTGTCTACAGGGGAGTGCTCTTGGCAAGGAGCAACTCTCCAAATGCCAGAGGTGAAATCCATCACCAGGGCCCTGAACTGAGATAAGATAGAGGAGCGTAAATCAAGTCTCCCTGAGAAAAGAAGGCAGCCTGGGACCTAAAAAATGCAGCTCTCCTGCCAGCTGCCCACTTCGATGAAGTTGCAAAGCAGAAGGCTGTGCTAGGCGGGGAAGTAACCCAGACCCCGGGCCCTTCTTAGAAAAGAAGGAGGAACCCCAACCTTCTCTCCCTCTTACCAACTCCCAGCCAGAGAGGAGAAACAGGCATATTACTGAGTCCCTCTCAGAAAAAAAAAATTTTTTTTAAACTGCTCAGAGACCATCCACTTGCATCAGAGATTAAGGGCAAAGGTTTGGGGGTCAGGCAGCCTGGGTTCAAATCCTGACTCTTCCTGTGTCATCTTGAACAATCTACCTCACCTCTGTGAGCATCAGTTTCCAACAGGGATGAAAATTGATGCTCTATAATGCTACTTTACTGAATGGTTTTGAAGACTAAATATGATCCTTTTTGTAGAGCATTAGTAGTAAACTATCTGGCCCTTAGAAAGCGCTTAATCAATAGTAGCTATAGCTATGCATCGTATAGTTATATATAAGTTATATAGTATATATAGTTATATAAAAGACACAGTGATCGAGGAAACCAACACCTCACTAACTGACTGTTTATCTCATTCGTATAGTCCTCTTTTTCTAATTCTCTGAATGATATTCCCAAGGAACAAGTCTGGTTGCGTGTTATTGAGGAATGGACCATCCCCTTGCCAACACAGCCCAGGGTTTGACACGAGCATCACCGTATGTAAAGAGCTCCTTCTCCCCCACCTCTCCCCCCTAAATATGTGCGTTTAAGTACCTGTGTGACAGAAAATCGTTAACAGACACCTAGAGGCCTAAGACAGGGCTCCAGGGAAGGAAGTGGCTAAGAGAGACCTGGGAGGACAGTGAATACAATGGGCCCCCTGCATGAGAACGAGTTCCGCTCCAAGAGCACGCTGGTAAGTCCAACAAAGTTAGCCTAGGTACCCAGCTGACACAATTGGCTCTATAGTACTGTACTATAATAGGTTTATAACACTTTTCACACAAATAATAACATAAAAAACACAAAAAATAAAGAAAACTTTTTTTTTTTTTTTTTTGCCACACCGTGTGGCATGTGGAATCTTTGTTCGCCGGCCAGGGATCAAACCCACGCCCCCTGCACTGGAAGCGCAGAGTCTTAACCACTGGACCGCCAGGGAAGTCCCAAACACTTTTAACCTTACAGCACAGAACCTTGAAAAGTACAGTAGTATACAGTCCAACAGCCGGCATCCAGGGGCTGGCATCGAGTGAACAGGCAAGAGGAGTTACTGACTGGAGGAGGGAGAGGAGGCGGGAGGCGGTGGAGCTGAAGGATCCTCAGCAATAGGAGACGGAGGACAAGCTACAATGTCACTCACGCCTGTTGTTGATGGAACGCATGTTCGCATCTTTGAAAGTTCGCAACTTGAAGGTTCGTACGTAGGGGACTTACTGTAATGACCTAGGCAGGCGCCCACACAGGCAGATGGCTCATTTCTGCCTCAGAAAGAGGCCCTCATGTCCTTAGCCATCTTCTCAGAGGTGTGGTCATCTTTCCCTCCTTGATTAAGGCGTAAATACTTAATTTGTGCCTGGGTCTGGAGGATGGTGGGAGAAGTTGCTACCTTGGTCCCTGATCTAAAGGTGCCAATCTGATTCGAGAAGGAGATGTTTCAGGGAGTCAGGGAACCCAGGCTCAGTCCCACAGAAGCCCGTGATAGAGTTAAGCTGGGTTCATGGGGGAGCGGGGGCTGGGCAAGTACTAGAGGGCCCTGGAAGGTGGGCAAAAGCACGTGGATGGACTGACACAGTCAGCCAAGGGGACCCTTTATGGTTTCCTGAGCAAGAAAATTGCACGATGGATGTGGTGTGTGGGGTGAGGCGGACTGACAGACCGTGTAAGAAAGTAAGAGTGTGGGACCTAAGTTCAAGGCTTGGGTCAGCCACTTAATAGCTGTATGGGTGACACCGGCGAGTTATCCGACCTCTCTCTTGGGTTTCCCATTTGCAAAAACAAAGCCTAGCTTCCAGGTTTGTCGTGAAGCTACCAGGTGACATATGTAAGGCCACTTGCTACAAATGTATGGGTTACGATGACTGAAATGGGTGTGGGGACGATGAGCCCTGCAGGAAGGGGGACTAGCTGGGGACATGCAGGCAGGGACAAGGGCAGGGGTGCGAGTGGGGAGTTCTGGAATCCACTTCCTCCCGCTGCCCATCCTCCCACTGCCTTCCTCTGCTGTGGGCCAGGTAGGAAGCATCCCGTCCTGTGGACTTGAACCCTCTCTTGGGCTAAAACTGACCGTAAGAGGCAGACAGCTGAGCAGATCAGGGAGTGACAGAACATGAGTGGATGTACAAATAGACAAGACGAACGATGCCCATTGTATACACAAGAGGCTTTGCTAACACTCAGCCAATTAGAAAACTAATCTAAACAGCCACCAGCTTCCAGTCTCTTCAGAGCTCCTTCAAACAGCTGTCAAGTCTGCACTTGCTGCGGCTCCCAGCAAGTGCCCTGGGTCTGCTCCTGGGTCCGGTTCCCCACTTGAGCCTCAAGGGCTCCTCAAGAGCAAAGGATCGTGTCTTTTCCACCCACTGGACTCCCTCTAGGGTCCCACCGCTGTTTGAGCTGTGCTCCTGTGTCCCCATCTCTGAAAGCCCTGCCCGGTGTCCCAAATACAGGGACTGGTCTAGCCCTGCCCATATTATATATTGTCCTTCATCTGGGAGACAGGGAATGACGGGATAGGAGCAAAGGCTTTGAAGTCTGACCGATTCGAGTCCAAATCCTCCTAGATCTCTCACTGCTGTGATCTCTCTGAGACTCTGTTCCCTAACCTAGAGAGAAGATAGTAATTGTACCTCCTAAATAGGGATTAAAAGCAAACATATATAAAAGAACCTAGCACAGTTCCTGGCACACTATAAGCTCATATAAGTACACTACATTTGCCATTACTGTTATAACTGTCATTATTGTTGACTCTGAGTTGCCTGAGGGCAGGAAACCATTGGACTTCGGTGTCAGGCAGACTCTCAGATGGTCCTGGACAATTCCTGTGTCCTGGTATTCACAGCCCTGTGTAATCCCCTCCCCTGAGCCTGGGAGGGCCCTGTAACTTGCTTCTAACCAATACCATATGGCAAAGGTGATGCAACGTCACTTCTATCATTAGGTTACGTGAAGTTGTGACTTCCGACTTGCTAGGCAGCTCTGTTGCTTCCAGCTTGTGCGCTGCTGGAGAAGCCCTAAGGCGAGGGCTGAGGGAAGCCTCTGGCTGAGGATAAGCTGGCAGCTGAGGCCCTCAATCCAACAACCCTCAATGAACTGAATTCTGCCTGCTATCACGTCAGTTTGGAAAGGGATCCTTCCCCAGCTGAGCCTTCAGACGAGACTCCAGCCCTGGTCAAAGCTGTGCTCAGACTCCTAGCCCACACAGACCATGAGATAACGGGTACTGTTTTAAGCCACTGAGTTTTATGGTAATTTGTTGCACAGAAATAAATAACTAATATAATTTCTTTGCGTTTCTAGCACAGCGGTTGGCACAGAGTAGCAGTCAAGTGTGGGCTGAGTGGATGGATGAATGAATGACGGTTACAGGTAAACTCATCAGGATCTGAGAAAGGTCTGGCTGGGCTAGACCCAAAAAGTGGGCTCTTCCCCAGACCTGCTACCTATATCTTTTGTTCCTTTCTCTCCCTCACCTATGACCCAAGGTCCCTCTTCCGTTCTCCAGTCCTTGGGACCTTTCCCTGCTTCTAGTTCCTGCGTTTAGTCATTCTCTCTGAATTTTTATATTCTTCCTTAAAAAACAAAAACAAAAAACAATCCAGCTCTCTCTAAAATATCTGACCCTGGTGAACTGAATAACTTCCGATGGAAAGCGGTCTTGTCCAGAAGCTCTTACCCACCCTGCTTAGGAATGTGGCTGCTGCAGATATGAAAACAGACCTGCAGACGTCTGCAATGAGTGCGGAGCTCGTGCCAGGAATGACCTCAGCCTGAACAGCAGGGCTTTCACCTATGAAAAGCTGCTGCTCTGGTCTGGACCACAACAAGACCCTCCCTCCTCCAAACCCTTCCCCTTCTAGGTTCCCCATGCTGTCCCCTAGTTTAATTCCTGAGCCATAACTTCCTGCCCAAGGCTGCTTGGGCTGTCAGGAGAGTGGTGCCATCAGGCCCGCTAGAGAGGATGCTGTGGGTCCCTTTGTCCAAGTGGCTCCAAGTGGCTTTGGCTGAAGCATGTGGCCTCATGGCTGGCAGCCCCCCTTTCCTCTTCTCTCCTCCTGACTCCACTCTTCCCCTCCAGACAGCCGAGAGGGACCCTCTTCAGGTGGAGAGGTATCAGGCTTCATTGCTCTGCAAGAGGCACCCTCTCAGGGGAGGCCAGGACTCCTGGGGCAGAAACCAGAGACTGGAAACCCTCATTCTGAAGGCTCCCCACTGTGTAGCTGAACTCCCACCCGGGCCTTGAATTTTGCCCTAATTCAGCTCCTGTGGCTGAATCTGGACATGTCCCAGAGGAAGCAGAAACCCTTGTCAGTGATCGGATTTGCCTCTTCTGCTGAGAAGCTCCAAGAACTAGGAGAACCCCAACTATACCTCTCCCAACCTAACCCATTCCCGTATGCTAGGTACGTTCATATATGCTATTTCGCACAAGAATCCTGCAGTATCTTTAGCTCCATTTAACAGATGAATGAATTGTGGCTCAGAAAGACTGTCATGTCTTCCCAGTTAAATAGTGGACAAGACTAGCAATCTAAAGCACGGTCTGTTGACTCAGAGCCCCGCGCTCTTCCCACTGCTGGGCTCACCTTGCCCCACCCCCATCTGTAATGCTCGTTCACCTCTAATTTTGCATATCATTTGTGCGTTGATCACTTTATGTTGAAATGGACACACTGTATTGCCCAGTTCCTGCCCCTTTCACCTTAATCTTGGCCTATGCCAGCCTCTAGGAAGCTGGATCGAGTGGCTTCATCCCAAGTAGCATTGGCCTGATCCCTGGCCTTCAAATCTAGAGACCCGGGTTCGAAATTCTGCCACTGACACTAATGAGGGGTGTGACTTTGAGCGGGTTACCTCACTTTTCTAGGTATTATAATGTGAAAGTCACAAATTGGATGCTCTTTGAGGTCACTTCTTGCTCTGAAACTGTATGTCCTTTGACTCAGTTTCAGGTTTGGCCTCCCCCTTGGGGAGAGACAATTTCCCAAGTCACCGGGAAAATGACTCAGCCCGTTGCCATCTGGAGCTTGGGCTGGGAGCAGGGAGAACTTAGCCAGCTGCTCCAAAGACCACAGGAAGAGGCTGCCCCCACTCCACCCCAGCTGGTCCCTCCGTTCTCGGCTCCTTTTTCCAGCCTTCCATGACATCAACATGATCTCTTTCAGGTTAGAATACAAGCTCTTAAAGGTCTCTGTCCTTGATTGTCATTGACCCATGATTACTGCCCAACCCAGGTACCACGCTAGACAGGCTGGCACTCCACCGACCTCACAGGATGTCTGTGAGCTTGCGATGAAGGCTATCCCAGTCCCCATGCTTGGGGAGACCTGGGAGCCCCGCAGCTGCCCACAGCTGTCCAGCTGAACAATGCAGAGTCTGTCAGGTCTGCGGCTGAGCCTCTTTTAGAGGGTACTCGGGTTGCAGTGTTAACTGGAGGCATCTCAGCTGCTTCCTGCTCCTTGGGTCCCCGCACAGATTCCTAAGCAAAGACAATCCGCCCAGCTCTGTGTCCAATCACAACCCCAGAAGTTGGGGTTGGAGTACTGAAGAGCTTCATCATCATCGTCACAGAGCAAGGAGACGAACTTCCTAGGCCGGAAGGGGCTCCCGGGGTCAAGTGCTCCCGGGTCTCTTCCTCCAGGCACAGAGGCAGAAGCGTGGCTCAGTTTCCAGAAATCTTTGGATGCTTTTGTGGCCTCCTAGGTCACTCTTTCAGAATTTAATCACTGACAACCACCCTCCCCATAGTCAAACTATTTGCACAGACTACCTGTGCTACTGACACTAGTTCAACCCTCCACATCGGCAAGACGTAGCCTCCTGCCTGTCTCCCGAGCTCAGCTCTGCCCCTTCATTACCAAGCGCGGCAAATGCTGTCCGCCAAGCATGCCCACCTGCCCCCATTTCCACAACACCCCTAGTCCTTCTCTGGGCTTCAGGTCTCCAGTGTAAGACTTATCTTCTCCCCAGAACTGCTGTGAGTGATACCAGGAGACTCTAGCTAGTCTGTTCATTCCCATGGTTCTTTCTCTGCTGCTTCCTCAACGCTAAGTGCTTACTTGATAATTTTTGCCAATGCACTCAGCTTCGCGGTATCTTCTCTCGGTTTTGTTTTCATGCTCATGTCAGTGTCTGTCCCACCCACTCATAAACCGGGAGCCCCTCTGGAGTACAGACCATTTCTCCTCCTTCCCCTCTGAATTGTCATCGGTGTTCACATTTCTGACTGTTGACCCTCAGGAAGTTCCACCTGAGAGCTACCCTCTGACTACCGTTCAAGCCCATTTCCTGTTGGGTTGGGGCCTGGAAATACGACAAGGTTTTGGCTGGCTGCCCACAGACCGGCTGGTTCCCAAGGCCAATTTGGGGAGATGAAGGCGAAAATGACTCTTTTGACATAAATAGTGTTTCAGAATGCACCAGCATGGAAACAATGGCCTTCCTGCACCCCATTCACGCTAACCCTCTTCCTCACACCAAACATCCTGGCCTGCCAAGACGGCCGTGCTCCTACGGCATCCTGGAGGGAATATTACTCAGGGCAGTTGGCCCCTGGGACGTGTGGAAGGGAAGAGGCTAGGCAGGGGGCACGCAGAGGACCAGCAAAGGCGAGACACAAGCCAGGTGTCCAGCTCCACCTTCTGCTGCCTCCGCAAACAGGGGTTTCTTTAGGGCTTGTCTTGAGTCTAAACGAAAAACAAGTTGGAGCAGAGATGAGGGGTAGGGTTTGCAGAGCAGAGTTTATAGGCGCTTGCGTGTTCTCATTGGCTCCCTCCTCACACATTCCTCTGCATTTTTCCTTTTATTAACGTGGCGTCTTTCCCAGGCCACTTTATGGAACCGCGTGTGTTTTTACTTATGCCCTGATTGGGTTTGATTGCGTCTCTCCCTCTGAAGAACCTTCAGATCTTGTCCAAGTCCTCCCCGCGGGCCCTGCAAGGACGCGCTGGTCACCGTGGGATCCTGGGCTGACCTCTCCAACAAACCCCAAGGGCTCCGCTGTGTTTTTGATGACACCGGGCACTTTCCCGCAGGAGGGTCACACCTCACTTGGACCCGAAATGATACAGCCCAGTCTGACGACTCACCCAAATCTGAAATGACTTCTGGCTCTTGCCCTAAAAATCAAATCTGCCTCAGATGAGGAAGAGGAAGATTTACCACAATGAAGATTTTCCAAGGAATGTGCTCTAAGCCCTGAAGGCCATTGCCAGAGAGCAGATCTGATAGAACACAGCTTTCCAAGGACCTGTTTCAAAGCATGGCCCGCATTTCTGGACAAACTTAGGCGTGTTTATTTAAAAAGACACTTGTCAGGGCTTCCCTGGTGGCGCAGTGGTTGAGAGTCCGCCTGCCGATGCAGGGGACGCGGGTTCGTGCCCCGGTCCGGGAAGATCCCACATGGCGCGGAGCAGCTGGGCCCGTGAGCCATGGCCGCTGAGCCTGCGCGTCCGGAGCCTGTACTCCGCAACGGGAGAGGCCACGACAGTGAGAGGCCCGCGTACGGCAAAAAAAAAAAAAAGACACTTAGTTTCAGGAACTCTGCTCTTCGCCTTTTCCTCTTTGGACCATCAGTTCCAAGAGGACCAAGACCAAGGTCTGAAGTTGACCTACTCCCTTTGAGCTCCGTTTTATCAACGTTTCCCCATAGTGGTCTCCTGGTGTCTGGAAGACATTCTGTTTTGCTGAGACCTGAAGCAGCAGGCAGGATGGCCAGCCCGTGATCTTTGAAAACATACTTGCCCCCTTGGAGCTGCATTTTCTTCCTCTGTGAAATGAGGGAAGTGATGCATTCTCTGGAGGGTTGTGAGAATTAAATGAACTAATGTTTGTAAGAGGCCTGGCACTTTGGAGGCATTCAGTAAATGGTAGGGACTTTTGTTATGAAGGAGGTAGGGACCTCTTCCTGAGAATCTGCTTTTGTTCCCTAAACCCTCCCCTTATTCGTCCTGGCCATCTCCTGTCCCTCTCCCGTTGCAGCAGTCCTTCCTGAGATGTCTATATACAATATCAAGCGCCTCGCTACGTTCTCAAGGGCAAGCATCTCCAAGTCCTTTGGGAAACGTAGTTCTGAGATGGTTTTCCTCTTGTCAGCAGGCTCTGGAATAGGCATTGGCCCAACAAGGCTTGATGTGGGAATCTTTCACAGGTACCGCTCATCTGGCTGGCAGATGTAGCTTTGCTGCAAGATATAGCTGTGTCTTCCAGATGGGAGGTTGCCTGGGAGTCCTGAGGTGGGACTGGTCTCTCTCTGCTTGGAGCCACTGTGGGGCATACTCTCGGGTCTGTCACTCTCCTCCAAACCCCCAAGTCCTTGAACCAACTTAGATGGAGCTGATTGTATCTTTGTCCCTCAAACCCACATTCCAGCAATCAGCTGACCATCTCCCCCTCTCTCCACCACCCCTGCCTTCCCCCAACACACACACACACACACACACACACACACACACACACACACACACACTGGTATTTCCAGGGGAGAGGAGAGTAATACTGGGTAACAGCAGAGGGTACACTGGATGTTTCTCCACCAGGTAGAGTTATATTCATTCCAACATTCTCTAGGAGGTGAAACAGGATACAGAGGGCTTCTCAGGTGAGGGTCCGCACAACAGAGGAGCTTTTTTCCTGAAGGAAGATGGGGGAGGGAGTAGGGGCCTGTGGCCCAGTTCTCCTCCCCGCTAACCTGACACTGCAAGGCAGTGGCCCCAAATGCTCCGCTCCCAGAGTCCCACCTCTGCCCCGACAGGGTGGGAATGCACCTTGCCCATTGGCAGCTGTGGTCCAGCCTTATCTGAGTTGGGCTTGTTTGGGGACTTTTATGCTACAATGCTCCCTTCCTCTTCTGGTCAAAGCACTTTGGGTCACAAGGGGCAGAAACCCATTCACATATAAAAAGTGGATAAAGGGACAGCTATTGGAGGACAAAGAGATTCCAAATAAGTGAAGTACCAGGCCTCATAGCTACAGAGTCTCCTGTCTCAACTTTTCTGTGTGTTACTTGGTTTGCCCTTGGTGTCACCAGATGGTCCTGACTCAAGTCCTGATTGAACGAGAAGTTTTAGTCCAGCCCCTCCAACTAAATGGCTGCAGAGTCTGTGCTTTTTTCTTTCAAACTCTTAAAAAGAGAAACAGATTGGCCGTGCTTCTGCCACAGTACCGGCTGGCCTTGGGCATTTACTGCTGGTCGAATGAGCCGTGCCTGAGGGGTGGAACAGGAGGTACAAAACATGTACAAGGGCAGCAGAAGCTGAACATGCAGAAACAACTCTCTGAGAAGCAGACACATCCTTCCCGAGGTGTGTCTAACCCCCCATGTGGTTCTGGGGTTCATGGAGGGATGGGTAACATTCATCCTCAGAGAATCCAACCATCTCAGGAGTGGATCTCGAAAGCTGGGGGGCAGGACCGCCACGGAAGAACTGTCACCTCCCCAGCGCTCTGGGGACAGGGTGACATTTCTCAACAGAGGGACACGTAAGATGGCGTCTTGTGAAAATAGCACTGGATGGGGAGCTGAGAGCCCCTGTTTTTTTTTTTTTATATATATAAATTTATTTATTTATTTTTGGCTGCGTTGGGTCTTCATGGCTGCGCGCGGGCTTTCTCTAGGCTCGCAGGCTTCAGTAGTTGTGGTTCGCAGGCTCTAGAGTGCAGGCTCTATAGTTGTGGCCCACGGGCCCAGCCGCTCCACGGCATGTGGGATCCT